>NW_011494813.1:1893526-1913293 GCF_000754665.1 Bison bison bison | reverse complement strand
TGTCTAAAGAATCTGATAAGAGAACCCTAATGTTTAATTGTTCTGTTCCATATTGGAATGTTAACTCACATGTAATTTGCATGTAGCAGAATTTGGTCTGAAGGGGGTGGGTGCATCTCAGACCTCTATCTATTGAGGTGCTCAGTGCATCATACTTGGAGTTGGAGGAACCCTGGAGAGTCCTGTGGCATGACTCTCAGAGCCCTGGTCCCAGCACTTCTGGGACCTGGAATCTGTTTCAGCCCTTCCTGAACTCATCATATGGGCTTGTGTGAGACCCTGAATCTCTCTGAGGTTATTTCCCTGTTCTGATTTTACAAAAATCAGAAGAGTGTGAGAAGAAGGGAACTGGAGGTTTGGTGGTGGTGGTTGGGGTGTATCTTCATTGACTGGCTTGTTAATCATGACATTGTCTCATTGCTTCATTTCTATTGTCAAGAGTTCTCTGCCAGTCAGCCAACCAGAGGCAATCAATGTTGAGGTTAACTTTCTCTGGCTGTATTGATCGGATGAAACAGTTATCCCCAAAGCTGGAAGAAGTAAATACATTGCTTCTACTGACTGAGATCACAGACATGCCCATCACAGTTGAGGGGCTTTTCTCGTCTTTTGCCTTGTAGAGTTGACATGGCTCCAGGAGTACAGATTCACCTCCATCTTTGAGGAGGACTAGACTTGAGGGATCGGAGAAGGCAATGGCAACCCATTCCAGTACTCTTGCCTGGAAAATCCCATGGATGGAGGAGCCTGGTAGGCTGCAGTCCATGGAGTCGCTAAGAGTCGGACACGACTGAGCGACTTCACTTTTACTTTTCACTTTCATGCATTGGAGAAGGCAATGGCAACCCACTCCAGTGTTCTTGCCTGGAGAATCCCAGGGACGGGGGAGCCTGGTGGGTGCCGTCTATGGGGTCACACAGAGTCGGACACGACTGAAGCGACTTAGCAGCAGCAGCAGCAGCAGCAGACGTGGGGGATGGTAGGCATCCATGGACTTGAGGAAGCAGACAGTGAGGAAGGGTGGGGAAGAGAACTGAGGCATCATTTACGGAAACAGGGAAAGTGGAGATGAAGGACAGGAAAGAGCAGGCTGTGAAGTGAGTTACCAGTTTGTCCTAATAGAGAGCTTAAGAACCCACATCATTTGGATTCAGCTCAGGGGACAATGAAACACCAAAAATGCTTTTACAAATGGAAGGTAGGTTGATAGAGTGTTAGGGGAAAGAGACATGTCATGACCTTGTGAACAAGTTAGGAGGAGTGAGGCAACCAGCATGTAGGAACCTTGGACCAGATGACAGAGATTACTCATTTGTAACATTTCACAACATGTAGGCTGCAGTTCATTTTTGATTTGGAGAGCGGGTAGGCAATAGCTCTTAGTAATGGTGGTTTCTTCTAAGGATATTTGTTTAATTTCAATCGGAGTATAGTTGCTTTACAATGTTGTGCCAGTTTCCGATGTACGACGAAGTAAATCAGCTATAAGTTTATGTATATCCCCTCCCTCTTGTACCTCTCTCCCACCCAACCCCACCATCCCACCCATCTGGGTATTCACAGAGCACTGAGCTGAGCTCCCTGTGCTATACTACAGATTCCCACTAGCTATCTATTTTGCACGTGGTAATGTATATGTCGGAGAGGGCAATGGCAACCCACTTCAGTATTCTTGCCTGGAGAATCCCAGGGACGGAGCCTGGGGGGCTGCCGTCTATGGGATCGCACAGAGTCAGACTCGACTGAAGTGACTTAGCAGTAGCAGTAGTAGCAGTGTATATGTGTCAATTCCAATTTCCCGATTCATCCCACCCTTCTCTCTGCCCTGCTTCTCATCCACATATCTGTTCTCTATGTATTCATTTCTGTTCCTGCCCTGGAAATAGGTTCATTTGTATCATTTTTTTAGATTCCATATATATGTATTAATATATAATATGTGTTTCTTCTAAGGAGATTAATATGGTTTCTTCTAAGGATATCAGAGTAAATTTACACATTCTCCCCTACTTTTCATGTTTCTCTGAAAGAAGGTATTATCAGTTGAATAAGTTTAAATCTGTCTTTGTGACAGATAATAGTAAGTCTTAGAGCTGGCACTTATTTTCCTGGCTATATTCTAAGTGCATTGCTGTAACTAATTCTCACAACAACCCTGGAGGTAGGTCTTTCTCTCTCCCTGTTTGATAGACGAGAAGTCAGGAACTCAGAGTCTCAGGTGTGAAGGGTCACGCCCACGAGAGCTGGCCTCAGAGGCACGCTGCCATTTGCATAACGTGTCCAATCTGGCCACTGTTCCCTTGGTGCCCTCACGGTCACCCCTTCCTTTCACAGATGGCCAGATGCTTCAGGGCTTTTATCATCAGTTCACAAGCCTGTGTTCATTAGGTAGAGTGGTTAAGCTGGTCAGCAGCTTATCCTATAAATCACTTAATAGATATAGAACTGAAAACCATGCCTCCTCCTTTTTTCTCTTTTCTCCACTTTAGCGTATATAAATCTATCCAGTTTCTATGCTATTCATGTTAGTAAAATATTTCAACATGAACTGTATTACAAAGGCATACTCCTTACCAGGTGGCACTAGTGGGAAAGAACCCACCTGCCGATACAGAGACAAGAGATGTGGGTTCGATCCCTGGGTTGGGAAGATCCCCTGGAGGAGGGTGTGCCAACCCACTCTAGTATTCTTGCCTGCAGAATCCCTATGGACAGAGGAGCCTGGCGGGCACAGTCCATGGGGTAGCAGAGAGTTAGACACTACTGAGTGACTTAGCAGGCACACACTGATTTCCCCAGTGTCTTTATTCTGCCCATTGCCTGCTTTGCTTTCTGTACTAGCCTCTCCTTCAAAGCATATGGAGCTGGATGGTTCTCAGGCAAAACTTCTCCAGTTATCCATGTGCTCAGAAGATGTGGGAGAACAGCCTGAAAGAGGAAGCACTCATTTGGGGCCTTTCCTCGATGGCTACAGCGCTTTATCCCTTTGTGCTTGTGGAGACACTTTCTTAACTAAAGAACATAACTTATGATTCTGTGATACATTTACAACCTTGCCCCAACTTTCTTTTTATAAGCCTGAGATGGCTTTTAACAGATTATTGTTGCTCAAGATGTGTTTTAACTAAAGAATGAATTGCGTATCTACTGGTTACAAAATAAAAGATTCAAAGTGTAAGCTTATTTGATCACACTAGCTAGATGCTCACTAGAGATGCTGGCTCGGCATTCATTCATTGGATCAGCATATTAAGAGTTGGGATGCACAGACTCTTAGGGTTTCCCCATGACTCCCACCTCCTGGTGTTCATTCACATCCTCTGTCATGCTGTCCCCTGGAGTGTGGATGGGGCTGCAACTTGCTTCTAACCAATACAATGGGATGAAAGATGTACAAGATGGTTTTGTTAACATCGCAGCATCCATCTTGCTGGAGTCTCTCTCTCTCTCTCTCCCCGCTGCCTTTGAAGACCTGGACTGCCTATGTTGGGAGCCCACATGGCAAGGGGCTCATGGCAGCTCCTAGACCCAAGGAAGCTTCCGCCAATGGCTGGTAAGAAACTGCAGCTTCCAGTATCGCAGAATTTTCATTCTGCCAACAAAACCAGAGCCTTTTCCAGTTGAGTCTTAGTTGAGACCTCGGCACTGATTGACATCTTTATTGTAGCCTTTTGAGACCCTAACCAAGGGTCTGGTCAAGCTATATCTGGACTGCTGAGCCACAGAACCTGGGAGATAATAAGTGTTTGCTGTTTGGAGTCACTAAGTAAGTTCATGGTAATTTGTTACCAGAAAGCTAGGGGCTTCCCAGGTGGTGCCGTGGTAAAGAATCATCTGCCAGTGCAGGACACGCAAGAGGCACAGTTTCGATCCCTGGGTCAGGAAGATTCCCTGGAGAAAGTTATGGCAACCTACTCCAATATTCTTGCTGGATAATCCCATGAACAGAGGAGCCTGGCGGGCTCCAGTCCATGGATTGCAAAGAGTTGGACACAACTGAGAACACATGCACACACATAGAAAGCTAACACAAGCACCTACAGGATCCTGGATTCTATTTGAGGTGTTGGGAATGGAGGAATGGACAAAACAATCTTTGCCCCAGGGAGCTTGCATTTGAATAATTCTAGAATGTTAGAAGCTTTAGTTCATGTGAATTATAATTTCAAAGTCAAAAGTTCAATAGCTTCAGCTAAATAAGAAAGAAAACCCAAATTTGCTTAAAATCTTTATTTTTAATGTGGCAGATAGTTTACATCTGAAGATTTTGGTTTTGGTCCAAAGGAGAGAAAAGAAAAATTTTATTCTGAACAAATGCTAGCATTGAATTACCAGGTGATCCTATTTAAGGAAAGACCATGAGGACAGCTTGGTCAGCTGTGGAGAGAGAAGGAGTTGTCTGCAGACTCCAGCTTCAGGATCAGAGCTCTGCAGTGCCTGGTAATTTGGTCACACAGTATACAGAGCCATTTCAAAAGCAAGGTACTTCAAAGCTTAAAGACCGAACTGCCTAAAGTCACCAGAATAAAAAAGCAATTTGAAAATTAGCCTGGAGATTCTATTTCTATAGAAAGACTACTGTCTAAAGGAACACCTAGAATCATTCTGCACCTTCGGAACATTGAAGTCACATTTATTCATCTGGCAGGCACATTAGTTCTGCTGTCTGGGCTGGAGAGCTAAGGGGGGACAAGGTCTCAGCTTGAACCTCTACACAAGTAACCTGATTTTATGGGCAGCCTGATTCTGCCCAGCTCACGGGTCATATCCCACCATGGGTCATCCATCCAGCAGTTTTGTACTGCTAGTCTCTTGGGAAATAGGAGCCTGTGTTTTATTCAGCAAACCACAAAACTAAGGCCACATTCTATGGAATAAATATAAGTGTCTTTTAAAATAAGATATACCCATCACATTCAGAATATACTTGGGCAGCTTACATGTATATTGTGTTGCATGCAGCTAAATGGCTAATATTTGTATTGTGTGTCCAGAGGGTGTGCACAGAGCTAGATCACACTGAATTCCTGGTTATTATTAACACATATGGAGTTTGCTCCTTGGAATAAAAGCTAAGACAAACCTAGTCAGCCTATTAAAAAGCAGAGGCATCACTTTGCTGATAAAGGTCCATATAGTCAAAGTTATAATTTTTCCAGTAGTCATGTAAGGATGTGGGAGTTGGACCACAAAGAAGGCTGAGGGCCAAAGAATTGATGCTTTTAAATTGTGGTGCTGGATAAGACTCTTGAGAGTTCACTGGACACCAAGGAGATCAAGCCAGTCAATCCTAAAGGAAATCAACCCTGAATATTCATTGGAAGGACTGATGCTGAAGCTGAAATTCCAATACTTTGGCCACTTGATGCAGAGAGCCAATTCACTGGAGAAGACCTTGATGCTGGGAAAGATTGAGGGCAGAAGAAGAGGACAAAAGAAGATGAGACAGCATCACTGAATCAATGGACATGAATCTGAACTAGCTCCAGGAGATAGTGAAGGACAGGGAAGCCTGACACTCTGTGGTCCATGGAGTCTCAAAGAGTCAGATACAGCTTAGCAACTGAACAGCAACAGTTGAGCCCTGGCTCTGTCGAGACCCTGTGCTTAGCATTTTGATATTTATTTCATTGTATTGTCTAGTATTCCTTATCTCCATTGTATGAATGAAGAAACTGAACCTCAGAGAGCCCCAGGGACATACCCAAATAACAATAAAGAGGATGTGGTGGGGTCCAGATTTTCATCCAGGCAGTCTGATCTCAGAGCTGGAGCCCTCAGCCATCATATATGCTGCCTATGGTTGACATGATAAGCATGAGGCCAGAAACCATATTCTTCCAATTGTTCCTTGTACAACCTTATGAAGGATGTCTGGGGTTGATGGGGTGGACATTGGACTCCTCTTTCAAACAACCCAGTTGAGGAGGAGCCGAGATACAGACGTGCATCTGATGACCCAGCACTCCTCACACAGCCAGGATGAATGTGGACACTGAGGCCTGTTGTTTTGAGTAGATGACCATTGTGTGCTACCAGTGAAGTATGAAAGACCACTTTACCTCCAACAGCTCATCCTTGAGACTCTTGAGAGTCCCTTGGACTGCAAGGAGATCCAACCAGTACATTCTGAAGGAAATCAGCCCTAGGATTTCTTTGGAAGGAATGATGCTAAAGCTGAAACTCCAGTACTTTGGCCACCTCATGCAAAGAGTGACTCATTGGAAAAGACTCTGATGCTGGGAGGGATTGGGAGCAGGAGGAGAAGGGGACGACAGAGGATGAGATGGCTGGATGGCATCACTGACTCGATGGATGTGAGTCTGAGTGAACTCTGGGAGTTGGTGATGGACAGGGAGGCCTGGTGTGCTGCGATTCATGGGGTCACAAAGACTTGGACACGACTGAGTGACTGAACTGAACTGAATATCCAGAAGTACCTTCTAAATTCCTTTACTGTGAAGCTTTGATCTCCGTGAAATTGTTCCTAGTCCTTTAACCTTATCAGTCATGTATACTTTAGTAAGAATCAGTTTAGCTCACTCTTTCATGAAAGCAGAGTTTTATGCAGAAGAGAATACAAAATTAAAAGGATCCCAATAGGGATGTAGAGCAGGAGGTCACTAAGGAACAAAGACAAGTGGGGGTGGGGCATAACAACTAACATATGAAAAACACTTTATAGAGTGTCTGAATTTGGATTTTTCTGTACATCTCATCATATTTTTCCACCCTCATAGAATGTTGTATAATGGAAACAGTAGAAAGAGTCAACTGTATAGACTCTGTATAGAGTCAAAAAGCGAGGTCTAGTCAGTTCTGCTATACACTTGTTTTGAAAACACAGTTGATACATTAGGGAACAGTGTGAGTATTTTTTTTTTTTTTCTGCATGGTTTCAGCCATGATAAATGCTAGATGAGTAAGGAAAACCTTACCCAGCTGAAAGGAGCTGGGTAGGACCCCACAGACATGCCCACACCCCATACCTCTGGGGATGATTTCACGATTTTTCAAACGTTTTTCACAAATGTTTGTTCAGTGTTTATCACCACTGCTAGTTGTAATGGTTACAGGAGTTTAATCTTCAAATGACTTCTTTTCTTGTCCACAGTACTTAATAAGATTCACATAATTATTAATACAGACAGATGGAGAGATATGACAGGTCAGGAAGTTAATCAGCCACAGAATTTTTGTTCTTTTTTACTTCCAGTCCACTCCAAATCTAGAACTCTTCATTTTTATACCTTTGGCACAATTTACATTTCATTTTTACATTTAGTGCAGTTGATCAAGCTACCACTCTATTGGCAGACCTGTGTAGGTAGCATGCGCATTTCCAGCTACTGACTTGACCTCACTGATGTTTATTTTTTTAACATAATGAATAAAAAAGCCAGACTTTAGATTAATGTTCTTCCTCACAGAGCAAACTGGTAATCAGATTTGTTAGCATCATTCTTTCTACCAACCTGCAGTTATTTTGGCAAATGAGGGGACAGAGGATACTTAGAGACTCTCCTTTATGTCCCAAGTCTAAGAGGAATAAGGACATTAGTGTCAGTTTCCTTGGGATGCCTTAACAAAGTGTTACAAACTGAATGCCTTAATCCAGGGGTCCCCACCCTCTGGGATCTAATGACTGATGATCTGCAGTGGAGCTGATATAATAATAATTGAAATAAAATACACAAAAAATGCAATGCAGTTGAATCATCCAGAAATCATCCTCCATTCCCCAGTCCATGGAAAAACTGTCTTCCATGAAACTGGCCCCTGATGCCATAAAGGTTAGGGACCACGATCTTAAAGAGTAGAACAGTTATTGGGTCACAGTCCTGGAGGCTAGAAGTTCTAGCTCAAGATGTCAGCGGGGCTGATTCCTTCTGGGGTTGTGGGGAAGAATCTGTCCCATGTCTCTCTCCTGGTTGCTGATGATTTTCTGGCCTTCTTTGGTGTTCCTTGGCTTCTGCCATGTCACCTCCCTTTCTGCCTTCGTCTTCACATGGCATTCTTCCTGTGCGCATGTCTGTGTTCAACTTCCCTTTTGGATAAGGATGCTGCTCATAGTGAATTTGGACCCACCCCAGTGACCTCATCTTAACTTGATTACATCTGTAAAGACCCTGTTTCCAAATAAGGTCACAGTCTGAGATTCTGGGGGTTAAGACTCTAACAATCTGTGGTGGGGGTGGCAGGGACATAATTCAGCCCACTGCAGCATTGTAATTAAAATTGTTAAATTGTCAGACATTCATATCAATACATGAACAAACGTTTTTTGTCAAACTAGAGTTCTGACAAATAAAGATTTCATTCCTTTTGAAAAAAAAAGATATTCCTACTGAGTTGCCTTCCATATTATTCATAATGGCCTGAAGGAGTTGTTGATCCATCTCAGTGCTCAGCCTTGTATCAGTTAAACTCCTTTGTGCGAGAACAGCCTTAATTTCAGGATAAGGTCAGCCAACCCACAGCCTATTTCTGTATAGCCTCCAAGCCTAGAATGGTCTTCACATTTTTTAAGTGTTGAAAAAATCAAAAGAAAAAGAATATCTCATGACATGTGAAAATAAAAGTCAAGTTTTCAGTGCCAGTAAAGTTTTATTGGAGCATAGCTGCACACATTCATTTGCAAATTGTCTATGGCTGCCTTTGCACTCCATCGGCAGAGCTAAGGAGTTGGAAAAGAGACCATTTAGTCCACAAAGCCTACAATAATTGCCATGTGCCATTTACAGAGAACTTTGCTGACCGTTGCTTCAGGATGCTAATTCTATGAACTATATACTTACAGTCCCTGGTGGCCACCGCTAAATGACACAGCCCTACCACTGAGGCAGATAGTAAGTATGATGGTGCCAACCTTGTGCTGTGAGAGAATGTTTTCATTCATCAATGATAACATCGTGATTTGGCCTAATCTGTTACTATGAGAAGAATCATGCAGTTAATTAGTAAGCATTTAATTAGAAAACTGAATCAACGCAGCTAATGGGCACGCTTAATATTCCGTTGACAAAATTAGCCGCTAGAGATCAAAGGTGTGTTCATTATTCCCTACCTCAGGCTCTCTCCCACTATGGCAGTACTTTGTTAAACATCACCTCCACTGTGACCTGAGACTCCACATGTCTAACAACCTCCCAAGTGCTACCTAACCCCTGCAAGTCCATAGGCCACACTTTGTGGTAGGAGTTCAGACTATGAAGAAAAGGGATGGATTTATTTCCAAACAGAAAGCTCTTATGCTAACTAATTGTGATTTTTAGATTAAATATATTTGTATTGGACTGCAAGGAGATCAAACCAGTCAATCCTAAAAGAAATCAACCCTGAAGATTCATTGGAAGGACTGTTGCTAAAGCTCCAAGACTTTGACCACCTGATATGAAGATCTGACTCATTGGCAAAGACTCTGATGCTGGGGAAGATTGAAGGCAAAAGGAGAAGGGAATGACAGAGGATGAGATGGTTGATAGCATCACTGATTCAGTGGACCTAAATTTGAGCAAACTCCAGGAGATAGTGGAGAAAGAGGAGCCTGACATGCTGTAGTCCATGGCGTCACAAAGAGCTGGACACGTCTTAGTGACTGAACAACAACAACACATGTTTTCATTATAGGGAAAGTCAAATAACTCAATTATATTATACTTTTCTTTCTTGGCATTGGGATTCAGTATAATTTTAATTGTGCTGTCTTCCCTCAGCAGGGGAAGAACAACTTTGAAGAAAGCCATTAGTTCTCATCAACTCAAATCTAATTAAAGAGAATAATAAGTTCATGAGAAAACACATCAAGTTCAAATTTGGATCCAAATAGGGTCCTGATGACAGGATTAGCATAAAGAAGATCATTTTTTCAAAACATTTAGGTACAATTGGAGAATGAGATGACGCATTTTGATGATTTGTGTTAATAGGGAGACGTTTGGGGCTAGACTATAATATTCTCTTCCTTCTCTCCCTTCTCTACATCTCTTTAAAGCCACCTGGAGTTCAAAGGGAAGCCCAGAAACATGCTAGCTTTTGTTGTATTTGGGAACTGGTGTGGGCAGTGTGAATCTGAAATCATGGCTTTTGTGTCCATGCCCACTGGTCGGGTCTGGATGGATGACACAAGCTTCACATTCGAGCCTACAGATGAAGCCTAATCCTTTCAGAATGATTTGTGATGCCTGAGGCTTGGTGTGAGGCTGGGCATTCCTGGGGTGGTGACCACATGTCCATGTCTGTTGCCACAGGTGCACTCAAATAGGCTTCCTCTCCTCTTTGGCAGTAAGCTGCAAATCCTGATTAAAGGTAGGCAGAGGCAACAGCCGAGAGGCATGTATCTGTCACTTCTCATGATCGAAAGATTTGAGAGTGCTTCTGCTGCTGCTGCTGCTAAGTTGCTTCAGTCGTGTCTGACTCTGTGCGACCCCATAGAGGGCAGCCCACCAGGCTCCCCCGTCCCTGGGATTCTCCAGGCAGAAACACTGGAGTGGGTTGCCATTTCCTCCTCCAATGCACGAAAAGTGAAAGTGAAGTCACTCAGTCGTGTCCAACTCTTAGGGACCTCATGGACTGCAGCCTACAAGGCTCCTCCATCCATAGGATTTTCCAGGCAAGAGTACTGGAGTGGGGTGCCATTGCCTTCTCCGGAGAGTGCTTCTAAAGCAATATAATTCAACTTAGGTAATTTTCTGAGTCATCAGGATTAGGTGTGGTTATCATCAAAAGGACAGAATTATGTTCCCAGTGACTTTTCAGCCTGTCACTCAGCTGAGTTTGCCTGATGGACAGAAAAAGCCCCAGAGGGAGTCCATGTGATCCTTGGGAATATGGAGCCCAGAATTGAATGAAGAGCACCTTTCTCTCACTGGGTGACAGTGGGAAATGCTCCTGGTCTTTGGATTTATATCTTCACCTCTAGTATCATCAGGTCTGCCTCTTGCTACTTTTATAGGATGGAGGTCCACTGCAAAGGCATCTACACACATACACACACTACCATATTTAACTCAACAGAAAGGGGCTAAAACTTAATTTGGGGTATGAATTATCAAAGGGAAAAGATGAATTTGTATGGACAAAGCATTCAGAGTAGAACAACTCCTAGCCGCCTCCCTTCTGACCAAAAGTATCGTATAATCGGTGTGTTCTCTATAGCCTCTGTTATCTGAGAGAGACACAGTCTGGTTTCTAATCCCTTTCTGCCTACTAGTTGTGTCACTTTGGGATTAGCATAAGGAAGATAATTTGTTCAAAGTATTTAGGTACAATTAAGGAATGAGGCAATGTGTTTTAATGATTTGTGCTGATGGGGAATGTGTGTGTGTATACTGAGTTGCTTCAGTTGTGTGAGATTCTTTGTGACCCTATGGACTGTAGAAGCCTGCCAGGCTCCTCTGTCCAAGGGATTCTCTAGACAAGAACACTGGAGTGGGTTGCTGTGCCCTTCTTCAGGGGATCTTCCCTGCCTAGGGATTGAACCTGCATCTCCTACATTGCAGGCAGATTCTTTATCATTGACTGGTAAACACGGGTTTGAGAAAGCCCTGTTTATTGGAAGACACATCCTTAATTTCCTTATTGCCTCAGTTTTGTCATCTATAAAATGGAAACAGTAGAAATCCATCAGAGATAATTGTGTTTTGTGAGGAGATCTAATTAAGACAGTGCTCTGCACAGACATGTGCTCAGCAAAGCTTAGCTCCTATTGTAAGTTTTCTGATACTCAGAGAACCTGAGACAACAGCAGTGAGATCAGAAGACATGGGTTCGAATCCTGACTCTTGGCACAAATTCAGGCCTATCACACAGTATTCTCTGTAAAACAGGGAACATAGTACCTATCTCTGATGGGTTAAGGTAAAAGGATAATTTATGAAGATCCTGGGATTGTCTCTCAAAAAGAGGTGGTTGAAGTCTCACTCATTATGGCAAATAAGGATTACTAAAAGGTATTACGTGAACTGAGAGTAAGCAAACTTTTAAAAATCTAAATTAGTAACCTATTTGCAGACAAGTATCTATAATAAGTGGATATGGTTTTTCTTTAATAGATTTAATTTAGTTACTTATTTTTGGCTAGGCTAGTTCTTTGTTTGCTGCATTTGGGCTTTAGTGGCGGCAAGCAGGAGCTACTCTCTAGTTGCTGTGCTTGGGCTTCTCATTGCTGTGGCTTCTCTTATTGCAGAGCACAGGCTCTAGGCATATGGACTTCAGTAGTTGCAGCGCTCAAGCTCCAGAGCCCAGACTCAGTAGTTGTGGCACATAGATCTTCTTGGGCCAGGGATCAAACCTGTGTTCTGTGCATTGGCAGGTGGATTCTTATCCACTGGGCCACCAGAGAAGTCCAGGGATGCAGTTTTCCTCTAGTGTGCTCTAATCCTTTTTCACTTGATTCAATCAGGTTGTAATCATGACAGCAGCATTTACTGAATGCTTTGTATACTTTACTTCATCCGTCTTCACTGCAGCCAAGCAACAGTATGGTAGGGAAAGTTCCGATCCCTGTGTGTTAGAAATCTGCACCCCAGAGAGGTTGCCTGGACTCCTCTTGCCTGAGGTCCCATAGTTACCAAGAGGCAGAGGCAAAGGCTATAACCAAGTTTTCTTTGACACAAAAACCGTGCCCTTTACTACAGCAGTGTTCTCCCTTCTATAAGTCAAGTCCTGATTTGATCTCTCAGAGCAGTCTTTGTCATGACAGTTGAAATGATCTTAGGAAAGATCAGATCTTCATTTTTGTTCAAAGTAGGGAAAGCAGTCAGAGAAGAAGAATGACCAAGGATCCAGAAAAATCAGGTACTGACCCATTTCTGCCACTGATAAGCTCTGACGTGCCTTAAGGCTGAATTGCTGTCTTTCAGGCTTGACATAATTCAGTTCGGTTCAGTCACTTAGTCACGTCCGACTCTTTGCAACCCCATGGACTGCAGTACGCCAGGCTTCCCTGTCCATCACCAACTCCCAGAGCTTGCTCAAGCTCATCTAATTCCCAAATCACTTCCCTTACAGGGAGGTCTCATGGGCAACGTTGAGTTGGAAGGGGAAATAGGGTTGATGCTCTTGCCTGGAAGGTGCATTTGCTGAGCAAGCACATGGTTTATATGAAGAAGTTATGCTTCTTGGGGTGATTCACATGGTTGATAGTAATTCTGGAGCTACAGTGTTCCTACTGTCATTACTAGGTGATGGATATGCTAAGCCTTTGACTCAGTCTCTGCTAACAGTAACCAAAGGTAGGCGAGGATGCAATGGTCTACTATACAGTATGGCCTGGGGTTACCCAGTGTTTGATAACATTACTGGGTTAAACCAGACTGCAAAGAATAGCCCTCCTGTAAATAAACTCTATATTTTATAGTGGCTTGTATGGAGAGAGTTGGACTTCCCAGGTGGCATTAGTGGTAAAGAATCCACCTGTCAATGCGGGAGACACAGGTTCTATCCCTGGGTTGGGAAGATCCCCTGGAGGAGGGCATGGCAACCCACTCCAATATTCTTGCCTGGAAAATCCCATGGACAGAGGAGCCTAGCAAGCTACAGTCCACGGGGTCGCAACAGTCAGACACCACTAAAGCCACTTAGCACACATGCATGGAGAGAGTTAATCTGGTTTTCCTTGGCAAGTTGTACTAAGGGATTTCACAGCTTAGCTCATTGCTTTTGTAAACAGCAAGCTTTTCCTCCTCCTTCTGAAGATATCTATTTTGTAGGGAAATTAGAGCTGTCAATCCATCCAGAGGGATGCAGTCACGTCACTCTTTTCTACCAGATGATCCCTGTTAGCTGATCATGAGCATGTATGAAGGCTGGGAGACTGGAAGAAGTAGAGAAGGCTCTAGAAGCAGGAGGTATGTGTGGTGTGGTTAGTGATACTTATGTGCAAACACGTGCCCCAGTGCCCATGGCTGAGCTTCCAGTCATTCTCTCCTTTCTCTGTGTCTCTCCCTCCCTTTCTCTTCCTTTTCTTTATTGAAATTTAGTTGATTTACAGTGTTGTGTTAGTTTCTGGTGTGCAACAAAATGATTCAGTTATATACATATATGGCTTCCAAGGTGGTGCAGTGATAAAGACTCCACCTGCCAATGCAGGAGATACAAAAGACATGGGTTCAATCCCTGGGTCAGGAAGATCCCCTGGAGCAGGGAATGGTAACCCACTCCAGTGTTCTTGCTTGGAAAATTCCATGGACAGAGGAGCCTGGCAGGCTATAGTCCATGGGGTCACAAAGAATCAGACATGACTAACCACACACACACTTTTTAAATGTCTAGACTTTGGAAGACCTTGCCAAGTCCCTCTTCTCTCATCTCCTTTACCTATAAATTCCATTTAATTGTTGAATTGCACTGATAAACATTTAACTAAAAGATTGTTAAGCCTCCAAGTCACCAAATACTTGTCATCAACCTCATATGAGAACAGTGAGGAGCCAAAATAGATTCAGTGTTGCAGAGCCAACTAGAGACCAGATTTGAAGATAATTGAGGGGTTATATTTAAAAAAGAAGTGAACAAGCTACAGAATGAGGAATAAGGTAAAGGATTAAAGGGTCATGAGTAGCTGTTTCCTTGTTTCTAATCAAACCTGAGACTTGGGCGCTTGTGTTCTCATCTGTAAAATGGGATGATAATAATAATAATGCCAACCTTGTGTAGTTCTGAAGACTGAGGGAGAAAAGAGTGGAAAGCAATTAGCACAGATTAATCCTAAACTCATTTGTTATTGTTGGAATTATCACTCTTTTTCTGTGGCAGCAATTCGAGATTCTATGAGGGATCATTTAATATCCTATAGATTTGAAATGTGTCAGAGCCTATTCTTTCATCATCTTGTCTTTTTTTCCCTTCTGTTTTTATCTTTTACATTATAGTAAAACTAAATACCCAAAACTTTTCTCCTGTATGTATATGGAAACTTACAAAATATTAATAAACTTCTGTGAAATTATGCCTTTTGCTGTTTAATCCCTAGAAGCTATTTCCACCAAGGGCCCTGGCCACAAGCTTCACAAGTTGGCCTCTCTCCAAAATAACCATGTCACAATCTCCTTCCCAGTCCCAGAAAATCCTCTTGTAGAAGCTCAGTTCTTTTAATGACTATTTCTAATGCTGCAGTTTGCTTGTGTAAGGCAAACACAAGTATTTTCAAGTCAGCCTTAAAATCTTATGCTATGCTATGCTAAGTCGCTTCAGTCATGTCCAACTCTGTGTAACCCCATAGACGGCAGCCCACCAGGCTCCGCTGTCCCTGGGATTCTCCAGGCAAGAACACTGGAGTGGGTTGCCATTTCCTTCTCCAATGCATGAAAGTGAAAGTGAAGTTGCCCAGTGGGGTCCGACTCTTCGCAACCCCATGGACTGCAGCCTACCAGGCTCCTCTGTCTATGGGATTTTCCAGGCAAGAGTACTGGAGTGGGGTGCCATTGCCTTCTCCGAAGTATTGTCTAATTTCTATCTCTTAAATGAACACACACACACACACAGGCCAGAAGTTCCCCCAAACTCCTTCAAAATCCAATTTCAATCAATTCCTAGCCTTTTAGAGCTGGAAGAAATTTAGAAGCCTTTTGATGCAATTTTTTCTATCTTATGGCTGAAGGAATTTTATTGGAGAGGTTGGATGACCAGGCTGGACACATGGTTATTCTGAAAAACCCTGGAACTTTTCCTACTACATGACATCATTTTCCACCCTCAGATGGAAAAACTCTAAATCAAAACACCATTCATGGCTTTAGAGGATAAATGCCCCACGGAAGTACTTTCAAGGTCAACCTTCAGTTCAGTTCAGTTCAGTCGCTCAGTCCTGTCTGACTCCTTGCGACCCCATGAACCACAGCACACCAGGCCTCCCTGTCCATCACCAACTCCTGGAGCTTACCCAAACCCATGTCCATTGAGTCAGTGATGCCATCCAACCATCTCATCCTCTGTCGTCCTCTTCTTCTCCTGCCCTCAATCTTTCCCAGCATCAGGGTCTTTTCAAATGAGTCAGCTCTCCGCATCAGGTGGCCAAAGTATTGGAGTTTCAGCTTCAACATCAGTCCTAGATGGTATTAAATTCATCACCCAACTTATGTAGGTCATTGTATCATGTTTGAATTCTCATTATTGGCTCTAGGCATGCCCTGTGTGCAAAATGATCACCTAGACAGCTCCTTTCTTTCTTTCCGTCTTTTTTTTTTTGGGGGGGGGGGGCCACATCTCATGGCTTTTGGGATCTTAGTTCCCCAACCAGGGATTGAACCTGGGCATCCTGCAGTGGAAACGCCAAGTCCTAACCATTGGCCGCCAGGGAAGTTCCTGCAACTTCTTTCTACCTCCAGTGACAGCACAAGCTGAAAATAGGAACTGGTCTTTAAAATCTAGATAATTTAATGATTAATAAATTCATCATGATACAAAGGAAGCCAGAATTTTGGGGTCCTCTGTCTTTGGGGATGAGGAACATGACCTCCCCCAGCTTGGTCTTTGTTTAGAAGAAATTTGAGCTGCACAACTCCAGATTCTGACCCAGAAGTGATTGTTCATCAGTTGGTTCTACTACTCACAGTGGAAGCCCAGAAATGTAAGAAACAGGCCCCACATCTATTGATGAGACGTCCACCATTGGTTACTGATGACCGGCACCTCAACCTTCAGGCAGAAAAACATTTCTGGCTCTCATATAGTCATGTATTTTAAAACTTCTTAGTAGTTAATGTTTTCTTTCTTTGGTTTGAGATCTCTCCCCCTCCCGCTGTGAGGGTTGCCTTATGTTATTATTGAACAAACAGAGCCTCTTTCCTTTGGCTTCCCCTCTGCCTCTCCCCCAGATACTCTGCTCACTAATTCTTGCCTATACAAGGTTATGCAGAGATAGGAAGGAAAGTCTGTGATTTCATCCAAGTTTGGCTCATCAGGCTTCATACTGAGTAGAGTTTGAGAGTCCTGGCTGTTTTCTAGAATCACCAAGGGAACAACAGAAACTAAATTTACTATGATAATCATTTCACAATGTAAGTGAGTCGAGTCATTATACTGTACATCTTAAACTTACACAGAACTATATGTCAATTATATCTCAATAAAGCTGAAAGAAAAGAAAATGCAAGTCAGTGCTGGGACCACAGCATGGGCCACTTGAAGCATAATTTCACGGGGGAGGTCCTGGCATGAATCTACTTTTAAGTTCCCCAAGTTAATCTAGAGTACAGCCAGGGTTCAGAACCACTCAGGGTTCAGAACCACTCAGAGTTTTCCTGTAACAGAGAACTAGACTAAACATAGAAATGCAGAATGGAACCCTAAAAGGGTAGACAGATGCCACAGTATCAAGTGAAGGAGAGCGGATGACAGAGGAGACAGACCTGGATGTGCATGGGTATGTCATAGTTTTTGTTTTATATTAGTTTTTCAAGAGCAGGTGATCAAATGTATCATTGTGTGTGTCTAGAACTATAGCAGCAGAACGGCATGGCGATAATCCTGATCCATGATAAAGGGGCGCCTGTTAGGCTAGAGTGGAGGAATAGACAAATGTGTGCTTTGTCCAATGAATGGCAATCATTAACCTCAACTCTAGGATTTGCTTGCCAGTATGATACTGGCTGGGCTTCCCTGGTGGCTCAGAGGTAAAAAAATCTGCCTGCAATGCAGGAGATGTAGGAGATACGGGTTCTATCACTGGGTTGGGAAGATCCCCTGGAGGAGGGCTTGGCAACCCACTCCAGTGTTTTTGCTGGGAAAATCCCATAGATAGAGGATAGAGGAGAATGGTGAGATACAGCCCGTGGAGTTAAGAGTCGGACAGGATTGAAGTGACTAAGCACGCACGCACATGATACTGACTATTCTTTGTATACCTGTCTCCTGCAACAAAGTGACTTCTCCAATAGTGGGAACAAGTCTGTCTCCAGCGCCAGACACATAGGAAGAGCTAAAGATGTGCTGTGGAACAAACGAGTCAGGGAAGAATGAGAAAATGAACAGCAAAGTCTTATCCATGGGCCAGTCCTCCATTTTGCTGAGTTGTACTTTGATTGTCAGTGACCTGGTGTCAGAATGTATTATGGAAATGAAGAGCCCGAATCCTGTCTTATCACAGTGAAGTCCTTTAAAAAATCATATCCTGGCCTTGCAGAAAGTGTTACTTTCAGTGGATATCTGTAATAGTACTCAACTCAGTGGGCTGAAAACATTAATCCTGAGGGCCATTAATTAAAACTTCATTAAAAGTTCTATTTTTAAGCTCTATAAAATAAGATGCTAGTTGAAAAATAGAAGAAAGCCCATAAAATAACTCATGATAAAAATGTGTTAGGGACAAGGAATCTAATTACAGTGTGTAGACCATTGATGTTATGTCATCATTGACTTCAATACAGACCAATGGTCTTTATGATTTTGGTGAAAACCTTTATCTTCTAAATCCAAGGTCTTTTAAATGATGTTGTTACAAATGAATCAATTAATTCAGTTTTATATTACAAATAGTGCAAGACCAGTCTTCAGAAAAGATGTGTGGCAGAACCAATACATTATTGTAATTAGCCTCCAATTAAAATATTTAAATTAAAAAAAAAAAGAAAAGGTATAAAAGCAAAAGAAGATGGTTTTAGGTGCCCTCCCCAGCTATAATTTTGGCAACTTACATAGTGATTGTTTATAGATGTTCCCCTATTGGAAGAGGCAGTGTGGATGGGAGGCAGGATGGGGTAAAGGGTGTGGGAGGAGATTAAAGAGACAATGGGAATTACAAGAATTTTTAAAATGAAAGCAAAAGTGTAGGATATCAGACAATAGCTACCTTGTGTAAGTAATCATGCCATTCATGAGACTGCCTGAATTCTCCCTTTACAATCTAACAAAATTTTCTTATTTAACTAAAATTTGAGACATCAACATCCCATCATATGGTTTAATTTCAGGATGATTATTTTGATTGTAATGGTTCTGCTGGTAATAATAGACTTAATTGCTCCCTACTGGAAGATGCATGCATTTCTTTTTTTTTTTTTATTTCATTTTATTTTTAAACTTTACAATATTGTATTGGTTTTGTCAAATATTGAAATGAATCCGCCACATGTATACATATTTCCCCATCCTGAACCCTCCCCCCTCCTCCCTCCCCATACCATCCCTCTGGGTCATCCCAGTGCACCAGCCCCAAGCATCCAGTACCGTGCATCGAACCTGGACTGGCGACTCATTTCATACATGATATTATACATGTTTCAATGCCATTCTCCCATATCTTCCCACCCTCTCCCTCTCCCACAGAGTCCATAAGACTGTTCTATACATCAGTGTCTCTTTTGCTGTCTTGTATACAGGGTTATTGTTACCATCTTTCTAAATTCCATATATATGCGTTAGTATACTGTATTGGTGTTTTTCTTTCTGGCTTACTTCACTCTGTATAATAGGCTCCAGTTTCATCCACCTCATTAGAACTGATTCAAATGTATTCTTTTTAATGGCTGAGTATTACTCCATTGTGTATATGTACCATAGCTTTCTTATCTATTCATCTGCTGATGGGCATCTAGGTTGCTTCCATGTCCTGGCTATTATAAACAGTGCTGCGATGAACATTGGGGTACACGTGTCTCTTTCCCTTCTGGTTTCCTCAGTGTGTAGGCCCAGCTGTGGGATTGCTGGATCATAAGGCAGTTCTATTTCCAGTTTTTTAAGGAATCTCCACACTGTTCTCCATAGTGGCTGTACTAGTTTGCATTCCCACCAACAGTGTAAGAGGGTTCCCTTTTCTCCACACCCTCT
>NW_011494813.1:1891434-1893426 GCF_000754665.1 Bison bison bison | reverse complement strand
GAAATGGTACCTCATAGTGGTTTTGATTTGCATTTCTCTGATAATGAGTGATGTTGAGCATCTTTTCATGTGTTTGTTAGCCATCTGTATGTCTTCTTTGGAGAAATGTCTGTTTAGTTCTTTGGCCCATTTTTTGATTGGGTCATTTATTTTTCTGGAGTTGAGCTGTAGGAGTTGCTTGTATATTTTTGAGATTAGTTGTTTGTCCGTTGCTTCATTTGCTATTATTTTCTCCCATTCTATAGGCTGTCTTTTCACCTTGCTAATAGTTTCCTTTGTTATGCAGAAGCTTTTAAGTTTAATTAGGTCCCATTTGTTTATTTTTGCTTTTATTTCCAATATTCTGGGAGGTGGGTCATAGAGGATCCTGCTGTGATGTATGTCGGAGAGTGTTTTGCCTATGTTCTCCTCCAGGAGTTTTATAGTTTCTGGTCTTACATTGAGATCTTTAATCCATTTTGAGTTTATTTTGGTGTAAGGTGTTAGAAAGTGTTCTAGTTTCATTCTTTTACAAGTGGTTGACCAGTTTTCCCAGCACCACTTGTTAAAGAGATTGTCTTTAATCCATTGTATATTCTTGCCTCCTTTGTCAAAGATAAGGTGTCCATATGTGCGTGGATTTATCTCTGGGCTTTCTGTTTTGTTCCATTGATCTGTATATCTGTCTTTGTGCCAGTACCATACTGTCTTGATGACTGTGGCTTTGTAATAGAGCCTGAAGTCAGGTAGGTTGATTCCTCCAGTTCCATTCTTCTTTCTCAAGATAGCTTTGGCTATTCGAGGTTTTTTGTATTTCCATACAAATTGTGAAATTATTTGTTCTAGCTCTGTGAAGAATACCATTGGTAGCTTGATAGGGATTGCATTGAATCTATAAATTGCTTTGGGTAGTATACTCATTTTCACTATATTGATTCTTCCATCTTCACCTCCCTTAAAGCCCCATTTCTAAAACATCTTCCAATTTACTTATTTTTCTGTTTACTACCTAGGTAGGTCCAAGCAAGCCCACATATTTAATTCTTAACTGTCTACTCAAGAGATATGGATTATATCCGTTTATGTCAGGAAAAGAAATGGACTTTCTAGATGTCCTAGGCTATGTCTTGACTCCTTGCTTAGTTATTCTCATTGCTAATGTTTCCAATGCTGGTGCTAAGTTGCTTCAGTTGTGTCTGACCCTTTGTGACCCCATGGACTATAGCCCACGAGGCTTCTGTATCCATTGGGATTCTCCAGGCAAGAATACTGGAGTGGGTTGCCAGTTCCTTCTCCAGGAGATCTTCCTGACACAGGGATCAAACCCATGTCTCTTAAGTCTTCTGCGTTGGCAGGTGAGTTCTTTACTACTAGTGCCACCTGGGAAGCCCAAATGCTCCCAGTACTTATTTTATTTTATTTATTTATATATTTAACTGGGCTGGGCCTTCACTGCTGCACAGGCTTTTCTCTAGTTAAAGAGAGTGGGGGCTACTCTTTAGTTGCAGTGCATGGGCCTCTCATTGATGGTGGATTCTCTCGTTGCAGAGCATGAGCTCTTGGGCGTCCAGGCTTCATAGCTGCCGTGTGTGGGCTCAGTAATTGTGGCTCCTGGGCTCTAGAGCACAGGCTTAATAGTTGTGGTGCACTGGCTTAGTTGCTCTGCAGTAACTAGGGATCTTCCTAGGTCAGGGATTGAACCTGTGTCTCCTGCATTGGCAAGCAGATTCTATATCATTGAGCCACCAGGGAAACCCGCATCAAGTCATTTTAACCTCTGTTTGTATACCATGTAAAATTAGAAACCAGTGAAATTGAGTATTAAACAGAGACATTACTTTGCCAACAAAGGTTCGTCTAGTCAAGGCTATGGTTTTTCCTGTGGTCATGTATGGATGTGAGAGTTGGACTGTGAAGAAGGCTGAGCGCCGAAGAATTGATGCTTTTGAACTGTGGTGTTGGAGAAGACTCTTGAGAGTCCCTTGGACTGCAAGGAGATCCAACCAGTCATGT
>NW_011494813.1:1889626-1891334 GCF_000754665.1 Bison bison bison | reverse complement strand
TTAGGGAGTTTGGGCTGGACATGTACACACTACTGTATTTAAAGTGGAAAACCAACAAGGACCTACTGTACAGCACACGGAACTCTGCTCAGTGTCATGTGGAAGCCTGGATGGGAAGGAAGTCTGTGAGAGGATGGATCCATGTATGTACATGACTGAGTCCCTTCACGGTTCACCTGAAACTTTCACAGCATTGTTAATAGGTTATACCTCAGCACAAAGTAAAAAGTTTTTAAAACGTGTGACTATTAGAACACTTAAAATTACATATAAAACTCTTTCTATCTCTAGTAGACAACACTATTCTGGATGGTACAGCCCATCACTGAAAAGGAAACAGTGGGGTGAGCAGTGACTCAGAGAACTTCTGGTCTAGTAAAGGGAAATGGCATTGATACACATGAGAAAGAAACCTACAATAGCTTGTATGACCTGGTTCCTAACACCTGGGCTTTGAGGTCCACTGCATCTTTTACCTGCTCAGTGGGTATCGGGGAGGGACTCGAAACAATATCCGTCATCACCTGAAAGCCTATCTCAGTAGCAGAGGGATTTTCTTAACCAGTTTTGAGAACTTGACAGCACTTGTCTTGTGAAATCGTATATCAAAATAGCGAAGTAAAAGTATAAGAGCCTGCTGCTGATCCTGCAATCTTCACAGCCTTTCTGCACAGAGAACATTTTTTTTTTTTTTTGCATGAGTTTGTGTAGTACTTTTGCCAATAGAGTTGAGACATATTTTGGAGTACTTTGTTGAAAAAATATAAGATGTGAAATAAGCCTGAATGTAGAGAACTTAAAACCAGAAGAAAAAAAAGGCACATTTTAAAGCTTTCAGCCTTGTCAAGAAATAGCTATTTTGTCTTTCCGATAGACGGCTTTTGAGCCTGCCAAGAAAAGGAAACGAAATTTCAGCTAACCTATCAGAACTTTATTTTCCTTTCCCTATATGCCAGCTTTGAAGAGGCTGTTCTGTCTTCTGGTTCAAGATCATGTTTTCATTGTGTTTCCTGTACCGTTCTGATACCCTTTCCACTCAGAACAGAACATCTTGAACCTTCAGTTTTGGAGGTAAAGAAGGGAAGAACGGAAGTAAGGATAGGAAGGACAGAATCTTTATGGAGCATCTTCTGTTTGATTGGGGAGGAATGTGATGGGCTAGAAACCCCTGGAACATAATTTAAGGTGTGAACAAGCAACTTCCTTGTCATCCAAGGATAAAAGTAACAATATGGCACACTTTAGACCCTGTGTTTGTTTGTTTGTTCAGTCGCCAAGTCCTGTAAGTAGACCCCTTGGACTACAGCCCATCAGGCCTCTCTGTCCCTCACCATTTCCCAGTTCATATCCATTGAATCAGTGATGCCATCTAACCATTTCATCCTCCGTCATCCCCTTCTCCTCCTGCCCTCAGTCTTTCCCAGCATCAGGGTTTTTTCCCAGTGAGTCAGCTGTTCCCATGAGGTGGCCAAAGTATTGGAGCTTCAGCTTCAGCATCAGTCCTTCCAATGAGTATTTAGGGTTGATTTCCTTTAGGATTGACTGGTTGATCTTCTTGCTGTCCAAGGGACTCTAAAGTCTTCTCCAACACCACAGTTTGAAAGCATCAATTTTTTGGCACTCAGTCTTCTTTATGGTCCAGCTCTCACATTCATATGTGACTACTGGATATCAACCCCTGCTGCTGCTGCTGCTGCTGCTGCTGCTG
>NW_011494813.1:1888439-1889526 GCF_000754665.1 Bison bison bison | reverse complement strand
AGAGGATGAGATGGCTGGATGGCATCACCGACTCGATGGACATGAGTCTGAGTGAATTCCGGGAGTTGGTGATGGACAGGGAGGCCTGGCGTGCTGCAATTCATGGGGTCACAAAGAGTCGGACACGACTGAGCGACTGATCTGATCTGATCTGATGAGCCATCTGTATACCAAGAGAGTGTGATGGCGAGTGTGCACTGGAATTTGGTGATCAGGCTGCCTGTTCTTGAGTCTTGACAGTGCTTCTCACTAACAGGAGGACTCTGGGCAAACTATGTAACTATGACTCAATTTCCTCATCTGTAAAATGAGCACAATCAGGCCTCACAAGCTAGTCATGAAGGTTAATAAAATAATGTCTTGTAAAAACACTTAATGCAGTGCCTGGAACAAGTGAAGAGCTGAACTGGTGCTAAGTACTAAATATAACGCCAAATATTTCATATGAAGCTATGACATATGCATCCATAAGACAGAAATACTTACTCACTGAATTGTCAACTACTTATTCATCATATACTGTGAACACAGGACTGCATTAAGACCTAGGATTTGAATGATCATTGAAGTTTAATTGAGTAGGATTTAGTTATGTAAGTAAAGAGGAAAAGTGCTCTGTACTGTCCAGTATCATAACCTCTGGATATATGTGGCTATGGAATGCCTGAAAGGTGACTAGTCTGAAGGAAGATGCACTATAATTGTAAAAGCCAGATTTTAGAAAATGTATGTAAAACAAGGAAAATGTAATTTCATTAATTTATATTAAATTATATATTGAACTGATGATATTTTGGATATATTGTTGAATGAAATGTATTATTATAACTAATGCCACTTATTTCTTTATACCTTTAAAAGTATGTGGAATCTAAAAAAAATGATATAAGTAAACTGACAAAACAGAGAGAGATTCACAGATTTAGAGAACAAATTATGATTGGTGGGGGTGGGGTGGGGGGAAGAGAGAATTAGGGAGTTTGGGACAGACATGTACACACTGGTGTATTTAAAGTGGAAAACCAAAAAGGACCCACAGTGCAGCACACGGAACTCTGCTCAGGGTTATGTGGAAGGCTGGATGGGA
>NW_011494813.1:1877631-1888207 GCF_000754665.1 Bison bison bison | reverse complement strand
TTCTCCAGGCAAGAAAACTGGAGTGGGTTGCCATTTCCTTCTCCAATGCATGAAAGTGAAAAGCGAAAGTGAAGTCGCTCAGTCGTGTCCGATTCAGCGACCTCATGGACTGCAGCCTACCAGGCTCCTCCATCCATGGGATTTTCCAGGCAAGAGTACTGGAGTGATATCAATCCCTAAATCTCCCTAATCTAGACTGATACCATTTAGTATTTATCCTGAGGTTTTTTTCTCTCCACCTGCTTGTGTGACTCACATCTTCCATGGGGAGGAAGATCCCTCCCTCTGCAGTGTGGAGCATGGCCATTCACTCTGCTAAGATGTGTTGGTCTGCCTTTTGATGAGAATACAGTGCACGTTTTTGAGGCTTACTCATCTTTTCCTTCTGAATTTGTATCACTTTTGATCACTGCTAGGTTTTACTCTTCTGGAAAACACCCTGTAATGCCATGAATCCCTAATGGGAAAGTATAAAGACACTAGACACTTCCTATATGGAACTAATTTTTGAAGACGACTGGACTTCTGTATGAGCAAAGGAAACTACATCTGATGGAAAAACTTTTTGCTCTGAGCAGAGGCCTATCGAGAAAACGTGTAAGTAGACCAACCATAGTCAGAGAAAACAATAACCCTGCAAAAACATGCAGAAAAGAAGTTTAAATACAAACTTTTCCCTCATGTTCCCAGCATTTTGAAATTGGCTGAATTGGGACTGCTCAAAGGAATTAACCATTATAGGTTCAGTAGTTTATACTGGTTGAACATCTGGGGAAAGAATGGCCCTTCATTCATTGCAATGTGTGTGCAGTGAATAAATAATGATAACATATTGATCAGCCATCTAAATTTGTGTGTAAAATGTCATGTTCTTTGAAAGTGGATTTTGCACTGTACATGAACCAAATGTTTCCATGCCCTGAAAATAATAATTCATACCAGAACTTTAAATATCCATGTGTACTGTAACCATACCAACCATATTAGAGCCTGGTTTTTTAAAATCCCACACCCCCTTCTCTTCAAATGAATACTGTCTGGAATTGAACATGACCATTCACTCTAAGATGTGTTGGTCTACCTTTTGATAAGAATACAGTGCATGTTTTTGAGGCTTACTCATCTTTTCCTTCTGAATTTGTGTCACGTTTGATCACTGCTAGGTTTTTCTCTTCTGGAAAATACTCTTTAATGCCATGAACCCCTAACGTGAAAGTGTAAAGATGCTAGACACTTCCTATAGGGTACTGATTTTTGAAGACGAGTGGACTTCTGGATGAGCAAAGGAAACTATACCTGATGGAAAATTTTCTCTTTGCTCTAAGCAGAACAAATATCTCTTTGCTTTGTTCTGGTTTTTTTGTTTGGTTTTATTTTGCTTTGCTGTGAATTATACTGCTTGATAATATTAGCTGGTTACTTAGCCGATTTCTGTCCTACACCATTTAGTCACAGTTTGGCCAGTCTTGATGGTACAGGTTGAAGTCTTTTCAACAAAAGGGAAAGAAACAAAGGATGAAACATTTATTCATCTTGCAATGTTATATGGTGATGCCACACACCAAACCCCAAACGTAATGATATCATTGCTCCTACAGCATTAGAACAAGCTTTGCCAAATTGGAGCTGTCATATTAGAAACTGCATACATTTGTCTATAGAACATAAATGTGGCCTTTGAGTAGAATCTTACTCACAGTACTTGGGATATAAAGTAGATAGTAATTGCCATCTATTAAATGCTATTTAAATTTGTGTCAAGCATTTGTTTGGGTCTGTAGCTGTATTGGCTCACAATTCAATCAAGATTTGTTGAGAATTTTCTACATGCCAGGTACCCTTTCCCTAAACTGTCTATTTACATTATCTCATCAGGTCTTGCTTTACAAATAAAGAAACTGATAACTTGAGGAGTTAAATGGCTTGACCAAAAGAAGTGAAAGTCAAGACTCAAATCCAGGTCTGCTGACCCCAACCTCAGGAGTAGTCCTGTTGGTGCCCCTATTAGGCAAGCCAAAGGGACTGAGACAGGAATGCCCCAGATTGCAGTGGAGAAAAGCAGATGGTGGGACTTCCCTGGTGGTCAAGTGGCCAAGACTCTGTGCTCCCAATGCAGGGGGTCAGGGTTCAATCCCTGGTCAGGGAACTAAGATCCCAGAAGCCACAACCAAACCCCTGTGCTGCAACAACTGAGTCTGTACTGCAGCGAATACCAGTGCAGCCAAAATAAATAATTTTTAAAATAATAATAAATAAATAAAAATACATTGAAAAAGAAAAGCTGATGGTGCCAGGATTTCCTACAGACTCATCTTATTAGAAATTGGAAAAATTATATTTGTGGTCTCTATGCAATATAATTGAGTTACAGCATCATGTTGAGATTCCCGGAGCCTAATCAGTACCACACCTGTACTGATTGAGTCTAGTGTGCAATAATGTAGAATCCTAGAGCCTGTCTCCTACACAAGAACCACATCTCACGGAGGCAGAAATTCATCCCCTAACACTTGACATTTCATATGCTGAATACATGGGACTTCCCCAGTGACTCAGCAGTAAAGAATCCACCTGTAATACAGGAGACCTGGGTTTGATCCCTGGGTGGGGAAGATCCCCTGGAGGAGCACATGGCATCCCACTCCAGTATTCTTCCCTGGAGAATCCCATGGACCGAGGAGCCTGGCAGGGTACAGTCCACAGGGTCACAAAGAGTCTGACATGACTGAGCAACTGAGCACGCATGCACATACTGAGTGTATATTCCAGATCTCTGCCCCGTGCCACTTTACAGAAGCCTTCTCATAGATTATATGTCCTGTGGTTGAAATATGTCCCATTTGAAGGAGCTCCTGGACTCTTCATAGAAGCAACTGCAAGACAGCAGTAGTGCATTTTCTGCTATCACATGCATGGTTTTATATATATATATATCTCACAACATCGGTTCTATCTTAGCAAAGCCTAGTAACAAAGCTGCCGTCTTCCTCTACTGCTGAAGGCATCCCCAGAGAAAGTATTATATATAGTTCACTTTGATTCACTTGGCTTGGCTCTTAGTGATATCAAAACTTCTGGGCTCCTATTTTAGGGTAACTTATGGGTGGCCTGCTCAGCTGGAGCTTCAGATGGGACTCAGGACTGCTCTACATTCTGGTAGCTAAACTGCCTGGTGATCTCTAAAATGAAGCAGATTGTGTTCTGATGCTTCCACTCGCCAGCTTTAAGCACTCATGAATTGAACCACACCTACTTGAAGATAAATCTCCAAATGGATATATCAGTTTCCTGCCTTTATCAATTTTAGATACTGATCCATCAATAATCATCTTGATTAGTAGATGACAAGAGCATCGATGGGTCTTTCCAACTTATCATTGGTATTCAATACATATCCTGTCTCACAGACTACAAATTGGTACATTAGGCCACCAGCCAATGGAATGTCAATTATTGTTATCTTTTTCTCTTTTTTAGATTTTTAATTAAAGTTAACAGCAGAATTTTTCACCTTCATTTTAAAAGAGATAAAAGATCTACCAGGTTGAGTTAGGGAGTGTTTCTGAGGTCTGAATCAATTTTCTAGATATATATTTTTCTAGGTATCTATAAATTTATCATAATCTGATACAGATATATCAGAATATTCAAAAAGCACTGTATATTCAAATATATATGTTTAACTTATTACAAAGGCTTCCCTGGTAGTTCAGCTGGTAAAGAATCTACCTGCAATGCAGGAGACCCAACATCAATCCCTGGGTCAGGAAGATATAATAATATATATACATAATAATACACATATACATAATTATAATATATATACATTAATATTGCTATTTAAAGAATCTACCTGCAATGCAGGAGACCCAACATCAATCCCTGGGTCAGGAAGATATAATAATATATATACATAATAATACACATATACATAATTATAATATATATACATTAATATTGCTATTTAAAGAATCTACCTGCAATGCAGGAGACCCAACATCAATCCCTGGGTCAGGAAGATATAATAATATATATACATAATAATACACATATACATAATTATAATATATATACATTAATATTGCTATTTAAAGAATCTACCTGCAATGCAGGAGACCCAACATCAATCCCTGGGTCAGGAAGATATAATAATATATATACATAATAATACACATATACATAATTATAATATATATGCATTAATATTGCTATTTGAATGTGTTTTAATTTTTGGTTGATATTTAGTGCTTCAGTTCAGTTCAGTCGCTCCCGACTCTTTGTGACCCCATGAATCGCAGCACCCCAGGCCTCCCTGTCCATCACCAACACCCGGAGTCCACTCAAACCCATGTCCATCGAGTCAGTGATGCCATCCAGCCATCTCATCTTCTATTGTCCCCTTCTCCTCCTGCCCCCAATCCCTCCCAGCATCAGCGTCTTTTCCAATAAGTCAACTCTTTGCATGAGGTGGCCAAAGTACTGGAGTTTCAGCTTTAGCATCATTCCTTCCAATGAACACCCAGGACTGATCTCCTTCAGAATGGACTGGTTGGATGTCCTTGCAGTCCAAGGGACTCTCAAGAGTCTTCTCCAACACCACAGTTCAAAAGCATCAATTCTTTGGCACTCAGCTTTCTTCACTGTCCGACTCTCACATCCATACATGACTACTGGAAAAACCATAGCCTTGACTGCTGCTGCTGCTAAGCCACTTCAGTCGTGTCCAACTCTGTGCGACCCCATAGATGGCAGCCCATCAGGCTCCACCATCCCTGGGATTCTCCAGGCAAGAACACTGGAGTGGGTTGCCATTTCCTTCTCCAGTGCATGAAAGTGAAAGTGAAGTTGTATCCAACTCTTCGCGACCCCATGGACTGCAGCCTACCAGGCTCCTCCGTCCATGGGATTTTCCAGGCAAGAGTACTGGAGTGGAATGCCATTGCCTTCTCCGATAGCCTTGACTAGACGGACCTTTGTTGGCAACGTAATGTCTTTGCTTTTCAATATGCTATATAGGTTGGTCATAACTTTCCTTCCAAGGAGTAAGCGTCTTTTAATTTCATGGCTGTGATCACCATCTGCAGTGATTTTGGAGCCCCAAAAAATAAAGTCTGACACTGTTTCCACTGTTTCCCCATCTATTTGCCATGAAGTGATGGGACCAGATGCCATGATCTTCGTTTTCTGAATGTTGAGCTTTAAGCCAACTTTTTCACTCTCCTCCTTCACTTTCATCAAGAGGCTTTTTAGTTCCTCTTCACTTTCTGCCATAAGGGTGGTGTCATCTGCATATCTGAGGTTATTGTTATTTCTCCTGGCAATCTTGATTCAAGCTTGTGCTTCTTCCAGCCCAGTGTTTCTCATGATGTACTCTGCATATAAGTTAAACAAGTAGGGTGACAATATACAACCTTGACGTACTCCTTTTCGTATTTGGAAGCAGTCTGTTGTTCCATGTCCAGTTCTAACTGTTGCTTCCTGACCTGCATATACGTTTCTCAAGAGGCAGTTCAGGTGGTCTGGTATTCCCATCTCTTTCAGAATTTTCCAGTTTATTGTGATCCACACAGTCAAAGGCTTTGGCATAGTCAATAAAGCAGAAATAGATGTTTTTTTCTGGAACTCTCTTGCTTTTTCGATGATCCAGCAGATGTTGACAATTTGATCTCTGGTTCCTCTGCCTTTTCTAAAACCAGCTTGAACATCTGGAAGTTCACATTTTATAATTCATATATTGCAAGAAATCTAGTTAAGAGATAAATATTTTTCCTCAAATCCTTACTTCTTATGGGGAAATACAGTGATAATCCCTCAGAACTGAATTCTTTCAAGAAACTGAAAACTGGATGCCATGATCTTAGTTTTCTGAATGTTGAGTTTTAAGCCAGCTTTTCACTTTCCTCTTTCACTTTCATCAAGAGGCTCTTTAGTTCTTCTTTGCTTTCTGCCATAAGGGTGGTGTAATCTGCATATCTGAGGTTATTGATATTTCTCCCGGCAATCTTGATTCCAGCTTGGGCTTCATCCAACCTGGCATTTTGCATGATATATTCTGCATATAAGTTAAATAAGCAGGGTGACAATATACAACCTTGACGTACTGCTTTACCTATTTGGAACCAGTCTGTTCCAAAGTATAAATAGAGGTTATACTTCCCCAAAATTAGGTCAAAAAGCAATTTTTGACTTCTCCAGGTGGTGCTCTTATCTTCTTATATCTGTTACTCCTTCTCCAGTGAACTCCATCTAATCAGGTGATTCAGATTCAGGCAAGACTCCCACCCTTTGGCACATCCAGTGAAAGTGCCAACAAGAGGTGATGTCTAAATTTTCGTTAGTCATCCTTTATTTTTCACACTTGAGAGTAGTTATAATAAAACCTGTGATTAATAAACTTAAACTTCTGCCTTAAAAAAATAATTTTGTATTCAGTCTTAAAAGGAAGAAATTTTGACACATGCTACAACATAGATGGACCTTGAGGACATTGTGCTAAGTGAGAAATAAGCCACACAACACAAGGGTGAGTATCATATGACTCATTCCACTCAGATGGGGTACCTTGAGTAGGCAAATACATAAAAACAAAAAGTAGAATGATGGTTACTGTTGGGGAGGAAAAAATTGTCTTCTACTCAAGACAGTCCAAGAATTGAATTGCTATGAGACAGATTAACAGAAGAAAATCAAATAGAAGTTTAATATCATGTATACCTGGGAGAAACCCAGGAAATTGAGTAACTCCCCAGAATAAATGAAGCTCTAACCTTAAATACCATCTTCAACTAAAGACAAAGGAGCATGTTGGGGATAGGGGTTTGGGAGTTCACAGGGGAGGGAGAGAGTTGAGATAGAAAAGCAAATTTTTGGTAAACAAACGTTTGCTGGACCAAGCAGAGACAATGGGACACAAAGAGGACTCTGATCTCTAGATCCTATGGTGGGGGTAAAGTGTTTCCCACTACACCTAGCACATATTCTTTGTAGATATCTCCGTGGTAGCCCTATTCTGGAAACAGGCTGTTCATCTAAATTCTTTTAGGCAGTTAAGGTGGAAGGAGTGGAAGTGAAAGTATTATTTGCTCAGTTGTGTCCAACTCTTTGAGACCTCATGGACTGCCAGGCTCCTCTGTCCATGGAATTCTCCAGGCAAGAATACTGGAGTGGGTAGCCATTCCCTTCTCCAGGGGATCTTCCTAACCCGGGGATTGAACCTGGATCTGCTGCATTGCAAGCAGATTCTTTACTAACCAGAGCCAATAGGGAAGCCCAAACACCCTTAATAATGTACGGTTTGGGGAATATACCTTTCCTAACTTTTTAAAATTAGTCCAAGAGTTGGGAAAATGGCATCTTCTTCCATTTATCACAGCTCTCAACAATTCCTGATAGAGACTCTTCGATTCTGAGAAAGATCACAGAGACACAAAATAATAATACATTTTTATAAGAAAGCATTTGAAATCTTCTAAGAAAAGATATAATGATTCTGTTTTCTTGGCTGAAGTTCCAAAACAAAAGGAGGTTGAGTAACCTTAAGATCACTCAGTAAATACAAGGAAGAACTAAAAATGGATCCCAGAATTCCCCGACCTGCCCTGCATCGCTGTAAACACACTCGCCTCGTGCTTTTTTGCAGCAAGGGGGTTGGCAGGATACATGAGGGACTGGCAGCATGAAGAGAATCTCCCATGTCTTAAAATAAAATCCTATAGTGGCAAAGCAAACTCTGTTACAAACGCCAACTCTGCCTCCCAGCCCAGCACTGTCTACTGATGGAGAAGAACATGAGGAAACTGCCTTCCTTTTACTGGCCGTGTTGCCATTTCTGGATGAATTCCTCCTATTTGGATTCTTAACTGTTTGGGTCATTGGTAACTCTACTTTCCCTCTTTTTAAAAAATCGCCCTCATCGAGTTTGTTATGACTTTTTCAGTACCAAGGAAATTAAGAGACATTTAAAAATCAACTCAATATCAACAAACACACTAGTCTTCACTTTGCTTTAAAAAAGCACACACATTCTTTACCGTTCTTTAGATCCTTACCCAAAAATATCTTCAATGACATTTCGATGAAATTATATATTTCAGTGAAAAAGCAAGGACTTGGTGCTGTCAGACAAAGCTGGACATGAGTTACAATGATGAAAACAGATTTTGTTCACTAACTGCCGACTCCATTCAGAATTGGGAAATGCACAGAGATAAGCGGGCATTTTAAAGGGAGAATGAAGGGAAAAGCTCCAGGAGAGTCAGAGTTAGGATTCTGTCCTCCCAGGGACTTCTCTGATGGTCCAGTGGCTAAGACTCTGCACTCCCAATGCAGGGGACCCACATTCAATCCCTGGTCAGGGAACTTGATTCCACATGCTACAGCTAAAGATCCCACATGCTGCGATTAAGATCCGGTGCAGCCAAATAAATAAATATTTTTAAAAAAAAGAAAAGATTCTATTCTCCTACTTCTCCCAAACTTCCTAAGGATTACATTTTTTTTTATTTTATTTTTAAACTTTACATAATTGTTCGATGCACGATACTAAGGATTACATTTCAAAGGACTCCAGGTTATGGAAAGAAAGATGCTCTTGAGTTGTAGAAGGTACATCTGCATCTCAAAGAAACAGAGGAAAGATTCACAATTATAAGTCCTTTTTAATAAGCACTCTGAGAAAAGGAGGTCAGGGGCTTAGTCTCAGGTTGTTGCTAGAAGAAACAGTAAATCCTTTTGATAGCCTTGAGCTTTTCAAGGCAGGGAGTCACGAGGGGTCTGAGTCATCCAGGGATGCCACCTTGGACTGGGAGAAGCCCTACTCAAGCTTGGTCAAGTGTCTTAGTGCAGGAGTTTGAATGGAGTGTCTGTGCCCAAGGGTTTCTGTAGCTCACAGTACTTTCTGCCCAGGGGGTTTTGTAGTTCTCAGTTCTCACAATGCTAGGTCTCTGTACCAAAGATATTATGTCTCCATAGAAAAGAATATGGTATCTGATTCAGAGAGAGCAACAGAAAGATTGATTTTAAGCCTTGCTTTAGTTCTTCAGTGTCACATAACCTATGAGAATCAATAGTGAGATTTGAACTGTCCTTTGATAAACACCTTGCTGACAGTTGCTTGTTTTCAGAAGATATCAGTGGTTTACTTTAAGATTAAAGTAAAAAGATTTAGTTTTTAAACTGCACAATAATACTTTTGTATCAGATGCATTAGAAATTTCAATAGATTCCTGCTGCACTGTGCGTGTTTTATATATATATATTTTTTTTTCAGATAATAGAAGATTATAGTTGGAGTAAAATGTTAATGAATGGGTGTTCCTTAATATATTCAGTTTCCATCTACTTTTAGTTCACAAGCCAGAATTCTCCTCGTTAAGTAGGACATAAGATTTTTTTAGTCTATCTTGAGAAATCTATGTGGAATAATGCATATCAGAAAAGGAATGAGAAATTGCTGATTCAGAAGTGACACCTGTCTAAAGAGCTTTTATAAGCAGATAGAAGACTGCATTATTTATCAGAGCAAGTAGTAATATCTAAGAACCAACAGAAAATATTATATAATAGGCATTCACTTCATAAGAAATACTTTTGCTACTAATTTGATTTGATTTGAGACTTTACATTGTACAAGGTGTTTTAAATTTGGATTATTTTGTACTGTATACTTTTCTTGTCTTTACAGAAATGTGTGTAATACAAAACTATATCTGCTGTGTTGTTCTGTGAAAGCTTTTTTTTGGGGAGGTCTACTTTTAAAAGAACAGATTTTCATCATATCTGATAGCCTAAGAATATGCTTTGTATTATTCCTCTGTATTTTACAGAATGGGATAAATTGTGCTTATTTTGTCATCTTCTCATTAACAGTTTCCAGTACTATACTGTGCTGGATTTATGGGTATGGATTTCTATTTTTAAGTGATTTATCACTGACAGTCTGTTGTTTGTCTCATTCTAAACATTTCTGCAAAGGATGTGGGAATACCACCTCTGTTCACTTACAGAATTTGATATACTTCACTTTGCAGGAGGGAAATTGGAAGATGAGGTATGGGCCATTTAAAAGTAGTGTTTCTCATTAATCATTAATAAGAGTAGACTTCAGTATACTCAAAATATGTGGGAATAGGTTTAGTGATGGAGATGTGGAGTCAAACAAGACATGCAGCAGCCTGCTGGGAAAATCTTCCAAGGCCTCTGCCATGGACTGGATCCCATTAGAATCTCAGCAGACCACTCAGCACAGTGATCTTTTCCTCCTTGTGGGGATTCTGAACTGTTCCAAATATGATATCAAATCAAGTGATTCAGAGAGCCACCTGGAATGACTCCAGCAGGGCCAGATCATTCCATTGCAACCAAAGGAATGACACCTGCATCTCACTAAACAGGTGGTTCTTCCCATGGTGGTGAGTCTGTTCTTGGTCAGTTGGCAATGAGAAGGCAGTGAGCCTGGAAGCAGGACTAGATAAGAGTGGTGAGTGTTCTAACCCACTTCATGTTGTGGTGGATCATAAAAAAGTAAAGATCCATGGAAAGGAAAAACTACACCTAGAAATCTTTAAACGAAAATGCT
>NW_011494813.1:1824367-1877531 GCF_000754665.1 Bison bison bison | reverse complement strand
CGAAAATGCTGGACTGGGTTGCCATTTCCTCCTCCAGGGAGTCTTCCCAACCCAGGGATCGAACCCACATCTCTTACATCTCCTGCATTGGCAGGTGGATTCTTTACCACTAGTGCCACCTGGGAAGCCCAAAATAGTCACATAGCATTTAATTCCTTAAATAAAATGTATTTTTCATGGGGCAGGAGATAGTTGATATCTTGTAGCTGTTTTATTTCCTCTGCCTATAAATCACTTTTGTATACTTGCTTTTATTTTCAGAAGTCCATTCAACTGATAATTCCAGGTTTCAGGGCCACCTTCGACACTTTTTACAAATCCAAACCTGAGACTTCAATCTGCTGGATGCCTCAGCTCTATCCTCCAGCTCCCACTTAGTGGCTGCCTTTTTCTAATATTAAGAGTTCTACTCCAGCTCACTTTCTCTGACTTAGAACAAAAAGAGACAGGAAAGAGTTCTATCTTTGAGTTAATGCATTTCAAGTGCATTTTCTCATTTAATCTTTACAACAGTCTCCATTTTGCTGATGAGGAAACTGAGGTTCAGAGAGATTACAGAATTTGCTCAAACTCATGTTGACAATCTGCACAGAGACCCAGTCCCTTCATGCCACCTCGACATCCTGCATCCCAAGATCTTGTCACCAACTTAGTCAACGCACTGATGAGTGGGCGTATCTGTGACAGTCTGCTTGAAAAAGAGAGGTTTCAGGATTTATAAGGTATATTTTCTTGCTTATTTTTAAGGGGAAAGCCAGCATTTATCATACTTTCTAAAGAATTCATCTGTCAGTGTCTCTAAGCTTTGATGAAAACATAAAAATAAAGATATAGATGTAGAGATCCACCCCCCTCCACCAGTAAAAATGACTCAATCTCCCCAGAGACACTTTTATATTTACTCTATGGCAGCCAAAGCCTATTTAATAGACTGATACATTTGGGAACTTCAAGATAGCATCGGTGTCAAAACTGACATTAATTTTCCAAACCCTAGAATTACCGTGTCACAAGCCTGTGGGAAGTGTTGGAAAAATGCCTTTTCCTGGGCTCTGCATTCATTGAGAAAACTTCGCTGAGGAGAGTCTAGGGGATGAGGAAAAGCCGAAGCAGGAACCTAATGCTTTTCTTCCAGTAGAAACAGGTTCGGATTTTACCCATGATACAATTACGCAGCATGTTGCATTTTCTACAAGCTTTACAAAAATAATTGTTTTTAAAAGTTCCTCTTTCTATTAACATCCAACTTGACCTACAGTTGATTAAAGTCATTATTTCCAAAGTAAATAATTTTTCAGAGAGACTCTTTGGTCAAAGGAATAATAAGCAATTTTCTCTAGGAGATTCTTTCAAATGTTGCATTTCAGTGAAGATGGTGTTGGATTAAAAAGGCAGTGTGAAGTGGAATTATGAATTTGAAGAACTTACCATCCAATGCTAAAACAACTCATTAAATGCCTACTGTTAGAGATTACTTGACTTTAATGTCCACAGAGACTTTCTAAGGCCCGAAGTCAATGAAGGCAGCCCTGAGCCACACAAACCAGTGATAAAAGGCACAGCAGTGACTTGGCTCTAGGCCCAGATGTGGTTCATCCACTATAAATTTTACTAGATAATCACACTCAATTCCAAGCACCTTTTGAACATTACTTTTATTTTTAATTTAGGTGTTGGATTCACATCTGATCCATCCAATCAACTTTACACAGAGGGAAATGTAATGACAGCTCATTACATTATTTTAAGATACATTAATGCTAGAAAAGAGTTGATTAGAAAGTAACCCCTATTAAGTATAGGCAACTTTCTACTCAGACTCTCTATTTGGATGTTTAGCAGGTATCTCAAAGGCAATAGGAAAGAAGTAACCTTTGAATCCATCACTACTCCACACAGACACACCAGATGGGTATTATTCCATTTGCCCCATCTTAGTAAATGATGTCACACAGTGACTCAAATCAAAAAAGTAATAAGACATTCTTGACTCTCCTGTCTCTCACTCTGAATGGTAGTAATTGCACCAGTTCTGCCTCCATAATCGACCTTTTAACCTTTTTTCAGTACCTTCTTGGGCTTCTCCAATGGCTCATGGAGTAAAGAATCCACCTGCAGAGCAGGAGACACAGAAGACACGGGGGTTCAATCCCTGGCTTGAAAATATCCCCTGGAGAAGGAAAATGGCACGACATTCCAGTATTCTTGCCTGAAGAATCCCATGGACAGAGGAGCCTGGTGGACTAAAAGAGTCACAAAGAGTTAGACACGACCGAGTGACTATGCATGCCCTCGGTACCTTCTCACCACTACCCCAGGGACCAAGTATCAGTAGCCTTCGTGCAAATTTTTGAAAGGCATCCCTTTCTCAAGACACAACCATCTTTTGGAAAATTGCTATTCTGTACCTTTTTTCCTCCAAACGAGAAACATCTTCCCCTATCTGCTGAAAAGCTACTATAGTACACATAGAAGTTTATGATGCTCACACTGTGAATGGCACCCATGGGCTGTGCTGTGCAAAGCCTGCAGAATCGTGTGGTAGCCCTGAGTCAGGCAGTTACCCCCTGATGACCAGGCTCCTGCAAGAGCTGTCTGTCCCCCTTCATCTCTGGCCCTTCTGCTTCAGTCATTTTTTCAGAGCATGTTTTGGGGGCTGTTCTAGGGGCTTTTCTGGGCCTTCCTCGTGATGCATGGGCTCTTCAATGCCATGCACAGGCTTCTCTAGTTGTGGCACACAGGCTTAGCCTCCCTGTGGCATGTGGGATCTTAGTTTCCTGAATGAGGATTGAATCCCTGCATTGTAAGGTGGATTCTTTACCACTGAGCCACCAGTCAAGTCCCTCACAGAGTGTCTAGAATGATCCTTTTAAAGTCAGACTTCAAATCATGTCCCTCCCCTGCTCAGAATCTTCCAATTTAAGGCAAGAGATGCAAGAGACATGGGTTCGATCTCTGGACCAGGAAGACCCCTTGAAGTAAGAATGGCAACCCACTCCAGTATTCTTGCCTGGAGAATCCCATGAACAGAGGAGCCTGGCAGGCTACAGTCCATGGGGTCACAAAGAAATATGGCTGAGCACATACACACACACACTTTCAAAATAAACTTTAGACTTCCTTCCACAGACTGCAAATCTTTTCTCCAGTCTTCTCAGCCTGAAAATGTCACTTGGTACTGGCAGAACTTATTAACTGGAGTCTGTTCTGATTGGTGGATGCCCTTGTCAGGTCAGTCATTAAATATTTTCAATGTGCTTGCATGCTAAGTTGCTTCAGTCATGTCCGAGTCTTTGCAACCCTATGAACTGGAGGTGATGCTATTAAAGTGCTGCACTCAATATGCCAGCAAATTTGGAAAACTCAGCAGTGGCCACAGGACTGGAAAAGGTCAGTTTTCATTCCAATCCCAAAGAAAGGCAATGCCACAGAATGTTCAAAATACTGCACAATTGCACTCGTCTCACATGCTAGCAATATCATGCTCAAAATTCTCCAAGCCAGACTTCGACAGTATGTGAACTGTGAACTTCCAGATGTTCAAGCTAGATTTATAAAAGGCAGAGGAACCAAAGATCAAATTGCCAACATCTGTTGGATCATCAAAAAAGCAAGAGACTTCCAGGAAAACATCTATTTCTGCTTTATTGACTATGCCAAAGCCTTTGACTGTGTGCATCACAACAAACTGTGGAAAATTCTTCAAGAGATAGGAATACCAGATCATCTGATCTGCCTCCTGAGAAATCTGTATGCAGGTCAGGAAGAAACAGATCTGGACATGAAACAACAGACTGGTTCCAAACCAGAAAAGGAGTAGGTCAATGCTGTATGTTGTCACAGTGCTTATTTAACTTATATGCAGAGTACATCATGCAAAATGCCGGACTGGATGAATTACAAGCTGGAATCAAGAATGCCAGGAGAAATATCAATAACTTCAGATATGCTGATGACACCACCCTTATGGTAGAAAGGGAAGAACTAAAGAGCCTCTTGATGCAAGTGAAAGAGGAGAGTGAAAAAGTTGGCTTAAAACTCAACATTCAGAAAACTAAGATCATGGCATCTGGTCCCATCACTTCATGGCAAATAGATGGGAAAACAATGGAAACAGTGACAGACTATTTTGGGGGACTCCAAAATCACTGCAGATGGTGATCGCAGCCATGAAATTAAAAGCTGCTTGCTCCTTTGAAGAAAAGTTATGACCAACCTAGACAGCATATTAAAAAGCAGAGTCTACTTTGCCGACAAAGGTCTGTCTAGTCAAAGCTGTGGTTTTTCCAGTAGTCGTGTATGGATGTGAGAGTTGGACTATAAAGAAAGCTGAGCACCGAAGAACTGATGCTTTTGAACTGTGGTGTTGGAGAAGACTCTTGAGAGTCCCTTGGACTGCAAGGAGATCCAACCAGTCCATCCTAAAGGGAATCAGTCTTGAGTATTCGTTGGAAGGACTGATGCTGAAGCTGAAACTCCAATACTTTGGCCACCTGAAGCAAAGAACTGACTCATTTGAAAAGACCTTGATACTGGGAAAGATTGAAGGCAGAAGGAGAAGGGGACGACAGAGGGTGAGATGGTTGGATGGCATCACCGACTTGATGGACGTGGATTTGAGTAAGCTCCTGGAGTTGGTGATGGACAGGGAAGCCTGGCGTGCTGCAGTCCATGGGGTCGCAAAGAGTTGGACACCACTGAGCAACTGAACTGAACTGAACTGTAGCCCACCAGGCTCCTCTGTCCGTGCGATTCTTCAGGCAAGAATACTGGAGTGAGTTGCCATGCCCTCCTCTGGGGGATCTCCCTGGCCCAGAGATGGAACCTGAATCTCATGTCTCCTACATTGGCAAGCAGGTTCTTTACCACTAGGACCAGCTGGGAATATCTACCCTGATTACCTCTTTTGTCTCTGCCCTCTTGGCTCTAGCCACACTGGTTTTGCTATTCCTGGAACATATCAAGAGTGTTTCCATCTGTATTAGTTTCCTGGGGCTGCATTAACAAATTACTGTGAAGGGGCTTAAAATAAGAGAAATGTGTCCTCTCACAGTTATGCAGAGAAATCAAGAGGTAGCAGAGTTGTGCTTTCTTGATTTCTTCCTTCCCCAGTGAAGGGGAAATCTGTTCCCTACATCTCTCCTCACTGCTGGTGAATGCTGGCATCCCTTGGAATGTAGTTGCATAACTCCAGTCTCTACTGGAGTAGATTGTTTCTCATAGCCTTTTCCCCTTTTCTCTCTGTGACTATTTCCCTTTTTCTTCTCTTTAAGGATTTGTCATTGGATTTATGGTCCACCTTAACCCAGGATAATCTCAAGATTCCTTAGTTACTTTCACCTGCAAAGACCCTTATTCCAAGTAAGGTCGTGTTGCAAGGTTTTTGGTGGACATATCTTTTGGTGGTTTCATTACTCAGTTGTCCGATTCTTTGCGACCCCACGGACTGTACCTGCCAGGTACAGGCAAGAATACTGGAGTAGGTTGCCATTTCCTTCTCCAAGAATTCTTCCTGACCCAGAGATTGAACCCAGATCTCCTGCATTGGCAGATGGATTCTTTATCAACTGAGCCACCTTTTGGAGAGCCACTATTCAAACTGTTATACTATGTCACAGCTTTTGAATCTGCAATTTTTTCCTTGAATCTCTTTTCAACATGTAGACATGGCATTGCTCCTTCACTTTACCCATTTCTTCTTAATCATTTTTCAGAGAGTTTCTCTGACTACCCTATGTAAATAGCCTTTCCCTCCTCCACCATTACTATTGATTCTCTTGTCTGCTTTTTGTATGCTTTGTGACCCTTTAATACCATCTGCCATTTTATGGTGTTTTTATCTGTTGATTCATTATTGTCCCGACCAGAATATAAGTTCCAATAAGTCACAGACTTTGTCTTCTCCATCTCAGTATTACTTAAGACAGGAGTCAACAAACTGTTCTACCAGCCACATCTGGCCTGTCATCTGTTTTTTTTTTTTTTTAAATAAAGTCTTATTGAAGCACAATCAAAGTTATATGTTTCCATGTTGTCTATGACCATTTTCATGACCTAACAGCAAAGATGAATAGTCATTACAGAGATTGTATGGTCCACAAAACCTAAAATCTGTACTATCTGGCCCTCTAAAAAAAGCCACATGTACCTGGCATATATGTCCAGCTTATACTATATATTTGTTGATTTATCTTTTAAAGAGTTATTTCCAAGCAGAGAAGTTTAATTTGGACTTAATGTTGACAGTCCAAAGAAGAAGATATCTGGGTTCTTTTGTTTGTGTTTCTAACTTAGAATCATTCATAAAAGCTAATTTGGGTGGTTAAAAGAGGAAGGGGAATACTATCAAGATTACAGAATGTACTTCTTAGACCACAGGTTACTTTGAAGGGTGTGCCATCTTGTTTAATTTTCATAATTACCCAACTAGGTCAGCATTATGCTCTCTATTTCATAGGTAGATAAAATGAAGTCACCCAGACAGTGAGGCAAACCAAGAATTCTAACTGGGCTCTAACGTTCAGTCCAGATTATTTCTCTCTGGTTCTGTTCCAGGGTAAATGTCATCATTCCCAAAAGACAACAGATTCATATACTTCCCTGGGGCTGTTTAATACTTCCAACAGTCTCTGTGGATGTTCACCCATCATGAAGCATATCTTAGGCTGCCCAAATCATAAGTGTTATCTTACATTTTAGTGTAAAATTTGAAGGTTATCAACTACCTCATAGCATAAATAATACTATATATTTCTGATACCCAACCACAACTTCTGGAAGAGTACAAGACACAAATTGAGATAAGTAATCAATACTTAGCATATTAAAAAGCAGAGACATTACTTTGCCAACAAAGCTCCGTCTAGTCAAGGCTATGGTTTTTCCAGTGGTCATGTATGGATGTGACAGTTGGACTGTGAAGAAAGCTGAGCACCAAAGAATTGATGCCTTTGAACTGTGGTATTGAAGAAGACTCTTGAGAGTCCCTTGGACTGCAAGGACATCCAACCAGTCCATTCTAAAGGAGATCAGTCCTGGGTGTTCTTTGGAAGGACTGATGCTAAAGCTGAAACTCCAGTACTTTGGCCACCTGATGGGAAGAGCTGACTCATTGGAAAAGACCCTGATGCTGGGAGGGATTGGGGGCAGGAGGAGAAGGGGACAACAGAGGATGAGATGGTTGGATGGCATCACTGACTCGATGGACATGAGTTTAAGTGAACTCTGGGAGTTGGTGATGGACAGGGAAGCCTGGCGTGCTATGATTCATGGGGTCACAAAGAGTTGGACATGACTAAGTGACTGAACTGAACTGAATTGAAAGGAGAAGAGGGCAGCAGAGGATGAGACAGTTAGATGGCATCACCAACTCAGTGGACATGAATTTGAGCAAACTCCAGGAATCAGTGAAGAGCAGGAAAGCCTGGCATGCTGCAGTCCATGGGGTCACAAAGAGTCAGACATGACTTAGCGACTAAAGAACAACAACAACCCAATACAAAATAAAAATAAGTGCCATTTAAACACTGAAGTGACTTAAAATATTTTCATGGACTCTCAAATGATCATCCACGGGGTGGAAGATAAGGTATTAGGTACATGTGTACATTAAATGGTTAATAATTGGAGTCTTTGTATCATTAACTGCATTTTCAGGTTCTTCAGCCATTTGCTTTAATAAAGAAATGTTCATAGACATATATACACTACCATGGGCAAAATAGATAGCTGGTGAGAAGTTGCTATAAAACACAGAGAGCCCAGCCTGGCACTCTGTGATGAGTGGTGAAATGGAGGGAGGGGAGGGATGGGGGAGGGAAGGGATGCTCAAGAGGGAGGTGATATATGTATAATTATGGCTGATTTATGTTGTTGTACGGCAGAAATTAACACAGCATTGTAAAGCAATTTTCCTCCAATTAAAAATAAATTTTAAAAAGTCAATAAAAAGGCAGTAAACTTCAGAATGGATATGAAAAAGAACAATTAGTGAGTAATAATACTAACTTGAAAAATTATCCCTGAACATGGAACAGAAAGATAAATCAGGGAAAACTATGACAGAAAAGATAGGGAGGAGAAGGTGAGAAATTCAAAGTCTATATAATAGGAGTTTCAGGAGAAAAACAAAGGACACAGTGAAGAAACTACTATCAAGCAAAGTCTTGAGAACTGAATTAGAAAAGACTCAAGGTGTGTGACAGGATTAGTGAGTGAAGAAGAGACACAGCTATGTCCTGCTGCTGCTGCTGCTAAGTCGCTTCAGTCGTGTCCAACTCTGTGTGACCCCATAGACAGCAGCCCACCAGGCTCCCCGGTCCCTGGGATTCTCCAGGCAAGAATACTGGAGTGGTTGCCATTGCCTTCTCCGAAATTACAAATTCCTGAAGTAAGCAAAGTACCTCTAAACTAATAATATGTATGTGTTAGTTGCTCAGTCATGTCCAACTCTTTGCAACCCTGTGAACTGTATGTAGCCCACCAGGCTCCTATGTCCATGGGATTCTCCAGGCAAGAATGCTTGAGTGGGTTGCCATTCCCTTCTCCAAGGGATCTTCCCAACCCAGGGATCAAACCCAGGTCTCCAAATAATAAACCAATAATAGGTTTGGTTTATTGGAAGGAAGGTCAATCAAACAATGCATGGTTTGACCCTGATACATTTAGTCAATAGTTATTGTTACTTAGCTGCTAAGTCTTGTCCGACTCTTTTGCGACCCCGTGGACTGTAGCCTGACAGGCTCTGCTGTCCTTGGGATTTCTCAATCAAATATACTGGAGTGGGTTGCTATTTTCTCCTCCAGGGAATCTTCATGACCAGGGATAGAACTCACATTTCCTGCACTGGCAGGTGGATTCTTTACCACTGAGCCATCAGGGAAGCTCTTGGTCATTAGGCTAGTGTGTAAATGATTTGCAAGATTACTTAAGGGGATAGAAAGTATTCATAATCATGACTAAGAGTTTGAATAGAAGGGTAGAAATTTCACTAGTCATATCACTTTGTTTTTTAATTGGAATGTAATTGTCTTACAATGCTGTGTTAGTTTCTGCTGTATAATGAAGTGAATAAGCTATATGCATATATATATGTATATATATATATTTTTTTTATATATACCCTCCTTCTTGGACCTTCCTCCCACCACCCTCACCATCCCATCCCCTAGGTCATCATAGTGCCTTGGACTGGGCTTTCTGTGCTATGCAAGCTTCTCCCTAGCTATCTATTTTACACACGGTCATTTATATGTATTACTCCCAATCTCCCAATTTGTCCCCCCTTCCCCCGCCCCCCTGTGTCCACAGATCTGCTCTCTATGTCTGCATTGCTATTCCAACTTGGAAATAAGTTCATCTGTACCATTTTTCTAGATTCCACGTATATACATCAATATGCAATATTTGTTTTTCTCTTTCTGACTTACTTCATTCTGTATGACAGATTCTAGTTGTATCCTCATGTCTACAAATGATCCTATTTTGTTCCTTTTAGTGGTTGAGTAATATTCTACTGTATATATGTACCACATCTTTATTGGCTGTGTAGAAAGGACTCAGCCCTTTCTTGTTTTTGTTTATACATAGTTGCCAAGCACTCAGTGCTAGATGCTGGTGACACCTGGCCAATAAGACACTCTCCCCACACTCAGGGAATACACAGTCAGGTGGGAGATAAACAATTTCAATAGGTGTGACTTATAAGAGATCAAGGAAGACTTCTCAGTGGTAGAGATTTGAGCTGAAGGTCAGGGAGGAAGGGACATTAAAACATAAGTTCCTGCATGTGCCAAAGTACAGAGGGAAATGAGCTTTAATTTAATTCTCATAGTCATGATCTTTTTTTTTTTTTCATTTATTCACCCATTTGCTTTCAAATGTGCAACACTGAAACACCAAACCAACCAACTCTTTTTTTAGGAAAATTAACATCTTCTTTCATTGTTTCAATGATCTTCTCCAAACAAAGAGGGGCACAAATTAAGCTAAATGGTCAAGAAGGATAAAGAAAAGGGACTAGTGTCTTAATGACAAAGCTCCTTGTGCCTTTGAGAGTCAGCTACCTCTGGAGAGTTTAAATATGAGATATTTTGCCTGTGCTATTCATTCAATAAGCCCCAAGGTGGAAGTCGTGCTTACTCTATGGCTTATGCAATGCTGAATTGGCTGTCAGCATTCAAATCATAAATAATAATAATGACACACAAAAGCCAAGAAGTGCAAAAGTGAAGGCTTTCATTATGATGTTAACTCATCCAAATTGTACACATATATTGTCTTTCGATATCTGGATAAACTTTCTGACGTTGTTTTATTATATGAAAAATGTGCAATATTGTCAAGTTACCATTCTAATGAGAACCTTAGAGCTTCACAATTTGGACTTTTTCTAAACATTATGGCTTAAAGCCTTCACATTGTATTAGCAGGAAGTTTCATATTAAGGAGTAGAAGCAGACAGTCCTTTGTGTTTGTAAATAATTCTCCCCTGGGCAAGAAGGAGCATAGGTACTGTGGAAGCTTTTTCCAGTAGAGCCCATAGGTTTTCTTGATTACCTGGTTACTTTCTCTCTGCGTTTGACTTAGGACCAGCAGCTCACCTTCAAATTCAGAGGATGTTCTAGGGGAGGAGTCATACTTCCTGAGACAGAAAAGTTGATGGTCCATTTCTGTAAGCACACATGTGGGATAGAACCCCCATCCTCTCTGTGATAACTGGCATCAGCTCTATTTTATTGTGTTAGAAAACTATTCTGTATGTTATCATATTTTCTTAAAGTGACTTTAATTCCAATTAATAAATCACTTATTTACCACTTCTGATACTCCTGTGTTCAAAGGACCAGTATAAAATACATGTGTGTGTGTGTTAGTCACTTAGTCGTGTCTGACTCTGTGACCCCATGGACTATAGCCTGCCAACCTCTTCTGTCCATGGGATTCTCCAGGCAAGAATACTGGAGTGGGTTGCCATTTCCTTCTCTAATACATAAATTGAAACATATTCCCTCCCTACACCCAATTAAATTATAATCTATAGGGCTAGTGATCAATTAGACAAACATTTAGCAAGATAGTATACAATTAAAGAAGTGCAAAGTACTATGAGGGTTTACAGGAAGAAATTACAGAAAAGGATCCAAAATAAATTCCCAGAAAGGAAACCACTAAAGATAAGATGTTAAAGATGAATTTTGTTGTTGTTGTTCAGTCACTAAGTGGTGACTCTGCAGCACCATGGGCTGCAGCTTGCCTGGATTCCCTTTCCTTCACTATCTCCTGGCATTTGCTCAAACTCATATCCATTGAGTCAGTGATGCCATCCAACCATTTCATCCTCTGTCACCCCCTTCTCCTCCTGCCATCAATCTTTCCCAGCATCACAGTCTTTTCCAATGAGTCTGCTCTTTGCATCAGATGGCCAAAGTGTTGGAGCTTCAGCTTCGGCATCAGTCCTTCCTATGAATATATAAAGATGAATAAGACTTTTTTTTTTTCAACAATGCATTACCATTTTATTTTATTTTTAAACTTTACAATATTATATTGGTTTTGCCATATATCAAAATGAATCCTCCACAGGTATACATGTGTTCCCCATCCTGAACCCTCCTCCCTCCTCCCTCCCCATACCATCCCTCTGGGTCGTCCCAGTGCACCAGCCCCAAGCATCCAGTATCGTGCATCGAACCTGGACTGGCGACTCGTTTCATATGTGATATTATACATGTTTCAATGCCATTCTCCCAAATCATCCCCCCCTCTGCCTCTCCCACAGAGTCCAAAAGATTGTTCTATACATCAGTGTCTCTTTTGCTGTCTTATATATAGGATTATGGTTACCATCTTTCTAAATTCCATATATATGCGTTAGTATACTATATTGGTGTTTTTGTTTCTGGCTTACTTCACTCTGTATAATAGGCTCCAGTTTCATCCACCTCATTAGAACTGATTCAAATATATTCTTTTTAATGGCTGAGTAATACTCCATTGTGTATATGTACCATAGCTTTCTTATCCATTCATCTGCTGATGGACATCTAGGTTGCTTCCATGTCCTGGCTATTATAAACAGTGCTGCAATGAACATTGGGGTACACGTGTCTCTTTCAATTCTGGTTTCCTCAGTGTGTATGCCCAGCAGTGGGATTTTTTAAACAAAAACTTTTTAGTTAAATGTAGTCATTTGAGTAAATTCAGCCCCAGTTATACAGAATAGAGTTTCAAATGCCTCTATTTGCAAGATTGTTTATATGAAGCTCTTACTACAGTTCATATTATAGAGAACTTGTTAACCAGCAACAACTGGAAATTTTATCTTTAAATTATTTAAAAGAAAAAGAAATGAAGCATTTACTCATGAACTTCACTTTTAAACTACATTTATAAAATATTCTATGAATTCTGTCTCACTTGTACTGAGCAATTGTATAATTACTACAGTGGTATAACTAAATGAGGGGAAGTTCAAAATTACTTTAGAAGAAAAACAGTCTCTGTGTCAGCAGGGGAGATTTATTAAGTAGTTTTAATGAAAATATTAAACTCTCTAAAAATCAAATAAGATAAAAAAGTGTATTAATAGGATTCACATTTATTATTATTTTATTATTCACATTATTTATCTAATGTATATCTGTAAGACATTCTCCTAAGAATGGGCATCCTGTCAAGTTTCCTTTTGAACTATTGTATAATCATTACATAATAGCAATAAAACCAAAAGAGAAAAAAGTTCAAAATTATATTAAGAGAAATAAGTAAAGTCTTGTTTTTTGGATGGTTGTAATGGACTTATTAACAGCAATAAAAATGCTGTAATTATACTACTTATTGATGGAATTACATAGCTGTAGTTAACCTACAAGAGTCACATTTCAATAATCTACAGTGATGCAACTTTATTCTAAGAATTAAAATCTTATCAATCTTCCATTTGAGCCATAATCATTTAATGGCACTACAAACAATAGCAAAAACATTAAATTATTTTAGTTTCTAGGGGAAAAAGTATCTTGCCGAGGTTCTGGACCTTCAGAAAGAATGTTATTATGATGGGATCCACTCAGAAGGTGGCTCTCTTCTGCTTTCAGGATGTGTGAAGGGAAGACCAAACCCAGAGCTTGGTGCAGTGACTTTTCTTAATGTCCATAGAGGATGTTTCAGGCCAGGGAAGTCCCTTTCTGGAGAGAAAATTCCCAGACGATCCCTAGGGAAATTTGCCCTCACTTCTAAGAACAGAGGAAGAAAAGGGGATTCCTTTCTGAGCAACTACCTCCTGGGAATGCTGGGGAACATCTGACCACTGATGGGGCCACAAAATGGAGAAACAGTGCTCCAGTCCATGGCTCCCATTTAGGTTGGAAGGTTGACTCAAAAGAAGGTACCAAGTGCCAGCACAAGGAGCCGAAGGAGAAGTTCCGGTCTCACTGAGGACTTGCTGCATCAGGATAGAAATGACCTCATGGAGGGCTTCTCCCCTTGGAGTGCTGGTTCTGTTGGGGCATCCGCTCCACCCAGAATGCTGGACCTAAATTCCTGTGCCTGGTATCATTGTTAGATGCCCTTTGTTTCTTGGTGATCTGGTCATTCAGAGGATTCCTTGTTGATCTTTGCAAGCTTCTGCCAAATGCCCCATTTCCAACATCAAGGACAGAAGTATACTTTCAAAATGTTTAAATTGTCTCAGTTCAGTTCAGTTCAGTCGCTCAGTCATGTCTGACTCTTTGCAACCCATGGACTGCAGCATGCCAGGCTTCCCTGTCTATCACCAACTCCTGGAGCTTGCTCAAACTCATGTCCGTCGAGCAGTGATGCCATCCAACCATCTCATCCTCTGTTGTCCTCTTCTCCTTCTGCCTTCAATCTCTCCCAGCATCAGGGTCTTTTCCAATAAGTCAGTTCTTTGCATCAGGTGACCAAAGTATTGGAGTTTCAGCTTTAGCATCAATCCTTCCAATGAATATTCAGGACTGATTTCCTTTAGGATTGACTGATTTGAACTCCTTGCAGTCCAGGGGATTTTCAAGAGTCTTCTCCAATACCACAGTTCAAAAGTATCAATTCTTTGGTGCTCAGCTTTCTTTATCATCCAACTCTCACATCCGTACATGACTACTGGAAAAACCATAGCTTTGACTAGACGGACCTTTGTCGGCAAAGTAATGTCTCTGCTTTTTAATATACTGTCTAGGTTGGTCATAACTTTTCTTCCAAGGAGCAAGCGTCTTCTAATTTCATGGCTGCAGTCACCATCTGCAGTGATTTTGGAGCCCAAGAAAATAAAGTCTGTCACTGTTTCCACCGTTTCCCCATCTATTTGCCATGAAGCGGTGGGACTGGATGCTGTGATCTTAGTTTTCTGAATGTTGAATTTTAAGCCAACTTTTTCACTCTCCTCTTTCACTTGCATCAAAAGACTCTTTAATTCTTCTTTGCTTTCTGCCATAAGGGTGGCATCATCTGTGTATCTGAGGTTATTGATATTTCTCCTGGCAATCTTTATTCTTAGACATTAAATTGTCTAATGTATGCCTTTCCTCTTCTTAAGCTAATTGAACTTTCTCTCAACCAACAGGACTCTCAAACTATCACCATAACTTTCTTTCATGAGAAATAAACTGGATTTGATAAGAGTTACTGATTCATGCGAACTTTGCTAAAAGAATTTTGGCTTGTATTTTATAGATGTCCAGCTCTTTACATGCACAGATCATCTTGTATCAACTTTGGAAAGATTCACCTCTATTTTTAAGAGTTAAGTTAATTTTAAATTCAATATTTGCTGAAAACTCATTCCATTTTTTAAAAATGCAGCTCAGAAAAGATCTAATGTTTCTACTGGACTTTCTGCATTTCCTTTTGTTTTTTCTAACTGCAGGAAATCTTTCTCTATTTGGAGACTTCTGATATGATCTTTAAGTTCATTGATTATTTTATTTTCTTCAGTTAATTAGAGGCACATTTACTTTCTTTTTTCTTTTATCAATATGTATTTGACCCAGCCATACAACTGGTTTCCTCAAAACTACTTTTCTTAAAATCAAATAATTGTTTTTTTCCATTTTTTAAACTTATCTATTTATATATTTTGACTACACTGGGTCTTCATTGCTTCAAGCGGGCTTTCTCTAGATGTGGAGAGTGAGGGCTACCCTTCATTGTGGCACACGGGCTTCTCATTGTGGTCACTTCTCTTGTGGTGCACAGGCTCTAGGTAGGGCATGCGGGCTTCAGGAGTTGCAGCACTTGGGCTCAGTAGTTGTGCTGCATGGGCTTAGTAGCTCAATGGCATGCAGGATCTTCCTGGACCAGGGATCGAACCCTGCATTGGCAGGCAGATTCTTAACTACTAGACCACCAGAGAACACCCTTCAAAACCACTTTTGATCCCTGTTCTACAAGGTCTCCATTTCTGGATGTTTTCATTATATCCAATTCTAAGTTTCCACTATTTGTGTTGCTTTATCAAGAGCACTCCAGTCTCTCCTCTTTAGCCAAAGGTCATCTGGAGGTTTCATTTGATGTTTCTGGCCATTTTAATTTGTCCTGTGGGCAGTTTAGAGTTTTCTACTATTTTGTTCTGTTGAACAAGTTTGTTTGTGCTTCTTTTTCATCTCTCAGTCTCTTATGAAAGCAGCTTGTGCTTCCTTAAGCAGTAGAATTTTCATCCAAAGCATCTGTTAGCGATCTATGAAGTTCTTCATTTTTCTGATGTCTTTTGAAGGCTGTTTTAGTGGCAGCTACTTGAAATTGGATGTGTGTTGATACACCTTCTAAAGATTGGATCATTCTAGTCATCTCAGGCATCAGTTTGGCTTTTCTAAATATTTAAATTCCTCTTCTTGAAGACCTTTTCTAAAAGGCTCTATTGTAAACCCAAGTAAAGAGCTGGACTTTTTTAGCTCTTCTCTTTACAGTCCATGGGGTCAAAAAGAGTTGGACATGACTGAGCGACTAATACTTTCACTTTTTTTTTTCCACTGAGGCTCACTTGCTCAAGAATTTGATGTCTGAGACTTTCCTGGTGGTCCAGTGGCTAAGACTCTGTGCTCCCAATGCAAGGGACCCAGATTCAATCCCTAATCAAGGATCTAGATACTTCATGCCAAAACTAAAAGATCCTGAGTGCTGCAACTGAGATCCAGTGCAGCCAAATAATTTTTTTAACTTTATTTGTTTTTGGCTATGCCAGGTCTTCATTGCTGCACGGGTTTGTTCTCTAGTTTTAGAAAGCAGGAGCTACTCTGTAGTTGTAGCGCATGGACGTCTCGTCATGGTGGCTTTTCTCGCTGTGGAGCACGTGCTCTAGGAACACGGGCTTCAGTAGTTGCAGTACCCAGGTTCAGTAGTTGAGGCTTCCAGGCTCTAGAGCACAGGCTCAATAGTTGTGGCACACAGGCTTAGCTGCTCTGAGGCATGTGGGATCTTCCCAGACCAGGGACTAAACTCCTGTCTCCTGCATTGGCAGGTGGATTCTTTACTCCTGAGCCACCAGGGAAACCCAATAAATAAATATTATTTAAGAAGCATTTGATGTCCTTCTTCCTGAAGGGCAGAGACTCCAGTAACCAGTTCTTTGTTTTGCATAGAGTAGACCTACCATGACCGTCTAATACAGTCATTCCATGGCAATGGGTGGAACTTAGGGCCTGGTCTGAGGGCCCAGGCAGCACGGCTTCTGCCCAGATCTGCATCCCCAGGGCCAGCTCAGAGCATCGAGACCATCTGTGGATCCTCCAAGGACCCCAAGGCTACTGCTGACTTGCCTCATTCTCCAGGACCCTCATGGCTACAGCAGACTGCAGTTAACACTGAAAAACATTCCTGCAAGAACCAACCCCGGGGAGAGTAACCAGCACACACCTCAGCAAAGGAGGCAAAGAAGATAGACAGCTCTCAGCATCCTCACTTCACAGAATATGGAGATGATCATTTCGCAGAATACTGGGGAACATGAACGGAGGCTGCCGGAGGGGGTGGATGGCCCAGGGCTCCAGATCCCCCAGACCTACCTGATTACCCAAGAACTAAGGGTATCAAGGGCTTCCAGGTGGTGCTAGTGGTAAAGAACCTGCCAGCCACTGCTGGAGACATGAGACCCAGGTTTGACCCCTGGATCAGGAAGATCCTCTGGAGGAGGGCATGGCAACCTACTCCAGTATTCTTGCCTGGAGGATCCCATGGACAGAGGAGCCTGATGGGCCACAGTTCATAGGGTCACAAAGAGTTGGACATGACCGAAGTGACTTAGCATGCACGCATGCATGCAAGGGGGTCAATAACACACTAGGACCCTTTCTGTGTCATTTTGAGCAGCTTTGCTGGGGAGGATTTGCAGGCCAGCAACCTGGCCAGTGCTTCTGATTTTCCTGAATAGACATTTTATTCTGTGTCTCTGAAGTCTTCAGCCTGCCCATGGGAGTAACAGAAAGGTGCTTGCAGGCCCTCCTTCGTCTGTGTCAGGCCTGCTTTGCACAGCACAGGGAGGGTGCAGGGGGGCTCCTGGAGGGTTTCTTCTTTTCTCTTGGATTGCACCCTTAAAAACTAAGGAAAGGGACTTCCTTGGTTGTCCAGTGCTTAAGAATCCACTTTGCAATGCAGAGGGTGTGAGTTCTGTCCTGGATCAGGGAACAAAGATCCCACATGTCAAGGGGCAGCCACATGTGTTGTGCACCACAGTGAAGGATCCCGCTGATGCAAGGAAGACCCCGTGTGCCGCAACTAAGACCCAGTGCAGCCAAATAAATAAATACTTTTAAGAAACCAAGGAAAAAATAAGTGGGATTTTCTTAAGTCCACATGGTTTAAGAATATGAACCCAACTGTGAGTAAGGAAATTACGATTTTCAGTGTTTTTCTGCCTCAGGTGAAATGTCTGGTGTGGTATTATTCTTCAGGGCACTGATACTCAGAGAGATTGTCTTTGATGATCCTAGAGCTCTCCCTGCAGTGGCAGGAGTTCCGCGCCACCTGAGCGCCTTCCCCTGTGAAGGGCTGACCCCCAGCACGGGATCATAGTCAACGTTTACCGCCGTCTTCTGCCATCCAGGCGGGCTGCTGACTGCTTCTGATGGGTTAGCTCATAACATTACAAGACGGGCACTTCTGTTTTCAGTTCCTTCAGATGCAGTTAGATTCACAAAGGCTTTAGAGGCCTTTATAACCTGCCTGAGGCGCAAAGCTAGAAGGTATTTGATTCTGATCTAAGTTTTAATGATATGAGACGTGCATGGCATGATGAAAGCAAGAAAACATTCCAAGTAACACCAAGTAGGCGGCTTTGGCTTAACATGGGATAGATATTGGATATAGAGAATAATGGGAAGGTAATTTGGGGTCATCCTTTGTGGAAGGTCTTGGGTAGCTGAATGAAAAAAAAAAAGCTACAATACTTAATTTTTCAGGCCAAGGTTCTGCAAACAGCTCCACTGAGCCATAATGCTTGCAAATGTGTGTGTGTGATGTTGGCTTGGGGGATGAAGGGTGGCTATAAGAATGAGTCAGCTGGTTTCTCAGCTTTTTCCACCACACCTTATTAAAGAAGAGCACTTTTGCTTTTATCTACATTGTATTTTAGCATGACACTAAAACTTTTAGATAGGCATTCTATTTAACCATCAAGAGCAAGTCGTACTCACTTTAAAACATCTAGTTGTATCTTTTTTGGGGCAACTAATTTCAGACAATGGAAGTTACTCATTAGAATGTTAAGAATTAGGCATGAAAATTTTGAGAAGTTTTGTTCTCTTAAAGTGTGTTTTCAGATCATAAAAATTATTTTAAAGCTTCTATTTGGTCTTATAAAATTAGTTTATCAATCTTGAACCACTTCTAGGTGTTTATTAGCCTTTTACGTCATCAAAAATTGGAGTCTGAGGGTTGCAAATTTTCTGCTGAAAGGGGAAATTGAGCCAGTTTAAGAAACAGCTCACAGCCTTCTCCTGTGGGAAACTGAGAAACAGGAGTGCGATTTTAGGTTTTGTCCTTAGTTGTTTCTTTTTTTAAAAACTTAAAAAATCTTTTTATTAAGAATTTTTTATGTGGACCATTTTTAAAGTATTTATTGAATTTATTAAGCACTGCTTCTGTTTTATGTTTGTTTATTTGTGGGTTTTTTGTTTTTTGTTTTGCCATGAGGCATGTGAAATCTTAGCTCCCTGACCAGAGCTACACCCCGTGCTGCTAAGTCACTTCAGTCGAGTCCGACTCTGTGCGACTCCATAGACGGCAGCCCACCAGGCTCCCCTGTTCCTGGGATTCTCCAGGCAAGAACACTGGAGTGGGTTGCCATTTCCTTCTCCAGTGCGTGAAAGTGAAGTCTCTCAGTCGTGTCCAACTGGTAGCGACCCCATGAACTGCAGCCTACCAGGCTCCTCTGTCCATGGGATTTTCCAGGCAAGAGTACTGGAGTGGCTTGCCACTGCCTTCTCCACCTGCACTGGAAGGCAAAGTCTTAACCTCTGGACCACCAGGGAAGTCTCAGCACTTACTTTTAAAAAAGAATTCTATTGCTTAAACATAAAATTTTAACCAGTGTTTTAAATAACAAAAAATCACTGGAGGTATTGAGAGGGTAAATATTCATTGGAAGGACTGATGCTGAAGCTGAAGCTCCTATAATTTGGCCACCTGATGCAAAGAGCCAACTTATTGAAAAAGACACTGATGCTGGGAAAGATTGAAGGCAAAAGTAGAAGGGGTGGCAGAGGATAAGATGGTTAGATAGCATTACCAATGCTATGGACGTGAATTTGAGCAAACTCTGGGAGATAGTGAAGGACAGGGTGTCCTGGTGTGCTACAGTCCATGGGGTTGTAGAGTCAGGCATGACTTAGCAACTGAACAACAACAAAACATGATAAGAGGTGAATGCAGTTAAGATGGTTATTCATTTACAATGGATTGTAGTAGAGAAAGATGGAAGGTAGATCAGTTAGAAAGAATGACTTTCATACCAATAAAATAATAGCTTTCATATTTCTATACTTTTATTGTTTATTTTATAAACAAAGATCTTAAATGTCTTAAAGGATTATTTCTGGAAAGCAGCTGCGGTTTGTCGATTTGTGCATGCAACGTCATTGCTTCCTTATGATTTTCTTTGCATAAATAAACACACCTTGTCCATGGTGCTTCCGATGGGGCCCTGTTTTCAATGAAATTCTCTTTGAATGCGAAAGTTGGGTTATTTAAGCTTTGGGATAAGATCTGGTTTTGTGATTTAGGTTACTGTTAAAAGGGGAATTCATTTTCACTGCAGGCATCGTGTGACTCACCTGGGCTTTCAGAGCTGTAAGTTCCCAGGAGATAAGGATGAGGCTTGCTGGCTCTCTCAGCTTCTTATTCCACCCTGTTTCAGCTTTGCCTCCTGACTCTTACTCTGCAAGCTTCCTCTAGGGACTCTGCAGGGCCAGGCCAGGGATCAGGTAGAGGTAAAGTGGTCTCGTCTGAGGCGGAGCTTGCCCACATTTTGTGCTAGAGATGGATTGGAGGTCAGTCAGGCTTCATTGTTTCTGTGTTTGAGGATGCAGTGCCATAAGGATATCAGAGACAGCATCTACAAACACCTGTCACTTCTTCCACTCATAGCTCTATCCCTCTCCGTCATTTCTGCTTTGATTAATGACCTTGTTGCCAAGGGGCAACATAAAATGCCGCTTGCATCCCATCATCTTTTATGGCACAGACAGCACTCTGGAGGATCTGTTATTTGAAAGCCTAGACTATGCTTTCTGACTCGAAACATAGAAATATCTCTCATTATAATACTCATTCACATAACAAGTCTTTATTGAGTGCCTACTACATGGCAGTCACTTTTAGGTCCTGAAAATACAACACTAAGCAAAACAAAAATTCCTGTCCACCTGGTACTGCTTTTTGGTGGAGAGAAATAGGCAAAATGAATATGAAAAGTATAGTATGTTAGAAAACAATAACTGCTATGGAAAAAATAATGCAGGGAGGCAGTTGTGGATTTGTTGGGGTATTGCCAAGTTTAAGTGGGGTGATCAGGCAAGACTGTCGATGCAAGCTGGTGAACATGGGCAGGGGAAATGGCAAAGGCAAAAGCCCGAGGAAGTGACTTTAGTGTTCAGCAGGCATCAAAGGGGTCAGGGAGGCAGAAGTGCTAAGAACAGAGGAAAAGGGTCAAAGAGGAAGCCAGGGGGTGGGTGGGTGGAGAGAATACAGGAGAACAAGTTTGAAAGAACCTTGTAGGGTTGACATTCACTGCACATGAGCTGGGATGCCACCAGAGGGTATTGACAAAGAGATACATTGCCATGATCAGATCCACCTTTGTACTTGAGTTGAGATGTACTTGAGTGATCCCTTGAGTTGCTGTGCTGAGGATTGGATCAAGGGAGATAGGAAGGATCAGGGAGATTCCTGATATGGCAGCTGTGAACAACCAAACAAGAGGAACTAGAGTAGTTGCTGGGAGATGGAGAGATGCGGATAGATGCTGGTGTGGGGCTTGGCTGACAGAAGACAAGGATGTCGCCAGGCTTTTAGCTGGAGCAACAGGGAGGATGAAATTGTCATGAACTGAGATGGGTACTTTCAGGGAGAAAAGGTTGGAAGAACAGAGAAAGCCTGTAAAATACCTGTTGCTTGTCCTTCATGTCACCATTTAAAAAGTTAAAGTAAATGTATGAACCATATTTATGAAAATATATCTATGGAATTCCAGAATAGGAATTGTTTAAAATCAGTGTCACAGATAATATTGTAGTAGCAGATCATCAGTTTATTTGAAGGGAAATCTCTTATTCACTATTATATCCTCAGAACTTTAGATGCCCTGGCACAGAGTAAATACACAACAGGTACTCATTGAAGTCAATCAGATTTACCATTATGGAAACTAACATAGGTAAATTCATTCTTAAATCATTCTTGGTTTTATGGACTGAGTTTGTCCTAGGCAAAGATTTAGTTCCATCCAGATGATTATGTTTTATTCAACTAAAAAAGAACCTATAGCCCCAGTCAAAACAGACTGTCAAGCTAATCATTAAACACAGTCAAAATTTCCCCTCCTAACCAGATGCCATACTGTGAAAATAAACTGGTTACCACGGTGAATAAGGAGAGTGGTTGTGTGCACTTGGAGAGAAGGGAAATGGCTCACTGTGTCCACATGAAGAGAATTTAACATCCTCATCCTTTTCCAGTCATATTTTGCCACTACTTCACTACCATGACTGCTATCTCTATTTTTTTTAAGTAAAATCAGAAAGATATGTTCTTTTTCAAGATTATTTTTTCTAAATTGCCCATGGACATCTTCAACTTTCTTTTCTCCGTGACAAAAGTAACAATAATAATACACTTAATACAAAGAAAAGCTATTATACAGATACAAACTTTAATAAAATAGTCGTGGCTAATATGGATAACACTCTGTACAGCACTTTTGAGTTCATAGTACATGTTAGTCGTTCCGCTGTGTCTGGCTCTTTGTGATCCCATGGACCACAGTCCGCCAGGATCCTCTGTCCGTGGAATTCTCTGGAGTGGGCTGCCATTTCCTTCTCCATTTGAGTTCTTTATCAAGTGCAGTTTTCATACTAGTACCTTGATTTTATAGATTCAAAAAAAATAGCTAGGATTGAATTCTGAATGAAATGTCAGGGGAGCAATATCTTATGGTGTCATATTTTATTCAGTGTACAATTTTATGGGTTTTTTTTGTGTGACTTTCAAATAAGAAGTGGAAAGACTTTTATGTCATTGACAACTGCTCTGTGTGTATTCTTTTCTGATCTTCGTTTCTTCAATCGTTGCCTGCTTTGTTGTTTATTTTGTTATTTTATAGTTTTAGTTTCCTTTCTTTCTATGACATTGAAGTAGAACAGAGAACTATATTTTGGAACCAGATATTTGAATTCTTGTTCTTCTACTTAACGGTGTGTGTGTGTGTGTGTGTGTGTGTGTCTGAGAGAAACAGAAATAGAGAGAGGGAGAAACTGAGGTATGTATGGCAAGTTATCTGAATGTTCAAATAAGTCTTGATTTGCTCCTCTAAAATATGGGAGTATCTGAGCAACCAGTGGATAAAAGCAGAAATCAGAAGGAAAACAAACAAACAAAAAAATACCTTGAAACAAATGAAATTGGGAATGTAACATACCAAAATTTATGGGATGTAGCAAAAGCAGTTCCAAGAGGGATGTTTGTAGTAATAAAAGTCTATCTCAAGAAACAAGAAAAGTCTCAAGTGAATAACCTAACTTCACCTCAAGGAGCCAGAAAAATAAAAAAATGTTCTCTGTTAGTATAGGCACACCTCATTTCGTTGCACTTGACTTTGTTGCGCTTTGCAGATACTGCATTTTTTACAAGTTGATGGCTTGTGGCCATCCTGCATTGTCAGATGCTGGTTAGCTTTTTTAGCAATAAATTTTTTTAACTAAGGTATATGCATTTTTTAAGACATAATCTATACTTAAGACACTACAGAATAGTGTAAACATAACTTTTATATGTACTGGGAAACCAAATATTCATGTGATTCACTTTATTATAGTGGTCTGTAATCGAACCCATAATATCTATAAAAAGAAGGAATAACAAAGATTAGAGCAGAAAAAAATGAAATTGAGACTAAATTAGAAAAATATCAATGACAGTAATAACTAGCTCTTTGAAAAGATAAACAAAATTGGCAAACCTTTAGCTAGGCTCAGTCATGTCCAGCTCTATGTGACACAATGGACTGTACAGCCTACCAGGTTCTAGGAAACCTAGTCATGAATTTCCAGTTGTTCTCTCTTTGTGGCATCAAACAGCACTTAATTCTCCTAGCAGTGATATATTTATGTGACAACGTGAAATATTGCCAACCAGGAAACTCAAGTTAGCTTTGGTGTCCAGGGTTTTTACTGGGGCAGCTAGGGTCAGTTGCATAAGCATGGAACACCTGTGTGACAGACCTTAGTTACTCAGCCTCTAGTCTCTCTGGAGGCAAAACTGATACCACACGGCCTAAGGACCCCACCATCAATTACACAAACTATCTGGGGGCCACAGCCCCAGCTAAACAATGACACTCTTATCAGGCAGGTCATCCCAAGGGCGTAGAGGTTATATGCCAAGAACGGATCTAAGACCAGACTTTTCTTTGGACTTTGAAGAGTTTGAACAATCCAGGCTTCCTGAGTCAATCCCTTATTAGACATTAATCATATTGTATTTCTAGAATAGGACAAGCCCTTTTGCTCCTTAGGCTTTTGCATTTGGTACTTCCTCCTTATCTTTTAGGTCTTATTTTAAATGTCACCTCTCCGAGAGGTCTTTCCTGACCACCATACTTGAGCAGGTCCAGTCGTTCATTACTTTGTATCATAGAACCATCATTAAATCTTTTGTAGTACTTCTCTCAAATGATGATTATGTTTGTGTGTGATTATTTACTTGCTTATAGTCTGTCTCCTCAGCTAGATTAGAAGATCCCTAAGGATGCTGACTGTGTGTGTTGCCCAGTACATTGTCTGAGATCTGATTATTACCCCGAAGACATTTTTTTTAATGATGGGAGCTATTATTTTTATGTATGCATTTGAATCCTTGGTTTTTATTTGTAATTCTGATGAATGTTTTCATTGTCTGGAGAAGGAAATGGCAACCCACTCCAGTACTCTTGCCTGGAAATTTCCATGGACTGAGGAGCCTGGTAGGTTACAGTCCATGGGGTCGCAGAGTCGGACACGACTGGGCGACTTCACTTTCACTTTTCATTATCTAATCTGTGAGTCAGATAGAAGGATATTCTGGCTGCCATATGAGTAACCTGTCAGGTTGACCAGGCTGACCTGGCTGGTGAGGCAGTTCCCACTTTTTTGCAGGCTCTTCATGTGTGTGTTTGTGAAGCACTCACTTTGTGAGTGAGGTAGAAGGGCAAGCCTTGAAGGAAAGCAGTTTATTCCTTGTAACTTCTTCCTGGAACCACAACGTAGCTCAAGGTCCATTAGAGCTCTTAGATCATACCTCCCTTTGCTTTGTGAATTGCATATGTATGACATTTACATTTTATTTGAATCAGTGCTCTTCAGAGAGTTCAGTAGAATTAATATGTCATAGCTTAGTAAGATTTTAGAGTACATATAACATTTTGTTTTGAATTTAACTAAAATATTTAATAATGGTTACAGAAATAACTGAATAAAAAGATAACTTTCTCAGTTCAAGGAGATCTGACAGAGAGGAAAGAGATAAATATATCCCAAAGACTCTGATTCACAGTGATGTGTATAATTTTAGAAATGTCACTAGAAAAAACAGAAACTTCTCTCAGTTTTGAAGTCTTGAAAAAAGTCTATGGCAGTTTTCAGAAAATGTTTTCTTTCATAGTAAAAAAAAAAATCATGTGACATGTACTTCATTCAAATTTTGAACAAGAATTTAAGATAATGTAGTACTTTAAAATGAAACACAGAGCTGTAAAAAAAATATAAACCTTCCACTATTTCATGATTTCATATTTTCTGTTTCAAAGGATGGCAGATCCCATGGCTTGTCATTCAGAGTCTTGGAGAATTAGGAACCAGCCAATATTTGCAACCTGACCTAAATCTACCCCATACCAGCTTTACTATACTACCTGCAGCTCTCTGTCTCTAATGTTTTATAGTCTAGTTGAAGGTCATAGGGTTGAGAATATTGACTTGGTCAGGTGAACAGACGTAAATGTGCCTGCATGCTAATGGTGGTGTGGTGGTGGTTTAGTCACTAAGTCGTGTCCGACTCTTCGAACCCCATGGAAGGTAGCCTGGCAGGCTTCTCTGTCCATGGGATTCTTCAGGCAAGAATACTGGAGTGGGTTGCCGTTTCCTTCTCCAGGGGATCTTCCTGACCCAGGGATCGAACCTGGGTCTCCCACATTACAGAAAGATTCTTCACTGACTGAGCTATGAGGGAAGCCTGCATGCTAACAGTACCATACAAAGAACATCATGATGCTCAAAGCATGGTGAAGAGAGCTGGGCTCAGTGTCACTGCTGGTTAGCCGGATCACTTGAGCACAGCTCACTGAGCCCTGGCTTCCTCATTCATAAGATAAGAAGACCGAGCATGACAATCTGTGAATTGCTAACAGCACTGAAAGCCTAGATTCCATCTCCCTTTGCTGATGGTCTAGAAGACTTCATTAGTCATCAAAAGATTAGATTACCCTCAGACAGCCAGGTGGTCAGTTCAGCCTGCTGAAAGATGAATGACCGGTGAAGTACTTCTAATGATCGGGCACTGCTCTTAGTGATAAGTCAATTTGAGCTTCTCATTACTGTAGTGATGCAGTCAAGGTTAATTACTATGACAAGGATCTCTGTTGTTGGTAAAGCTAGAATGTGGAATAAACTGATTTCAATAGAACATTTGGGGGAAATTTTGAGGACTAACATTTACTGTAGAATATATAAATTTGGCATATAATTTGACTGGTTTCCTAATTTAAAAAAAATAAGAGAGATTTAATGGGCAGGACACTGGGTTTTTCTTCTCTTACAGTTCTCTCGCTTTCAGAGCCTCTTCACTCTCATTTTCCTAATTTAGATCATCACTGTTTCTCACCTAGACAATTTCAATAACTCACGGACTTATCTACCCACCCTGTCTCCCTACATAAGGCAGTTGTATCCAGACTGGTCTTTTTAAAGCATGGAGAAATGCTCTAGAAAGATTAGACCTACAGAAATAAATACAAAATCTTCCACTTGCTCTTCAAGGTCATAAGCAGTATAGATCTAACCTGTCTTTCTGGGTTTGTCTCCTATCAATCTGTCCATGTTCACCCTTGTCCCAAACAAATTGAATCACTCCCTGGCCCTAAGTATGCCCACCCTCACCTAACTCTGCTCCTTCATGGCCGCCATTGGTTTTTAAAGTCTTGCAGTCCTTAAATGATACCTTCCCTTGAAAACGTTGTTCTCTAACCACAAGTGTGTGTGACCTCTCTTTCTTTTAAATTCATCTGTTAGTGTTGGTACTTATATTCAGCCTTCCATTATTTTGTACCTAAAATAATGAAATTGTGGAATTTCAGAGCTGAATGAAATCTTATGAAAGTGAAAGTGTGAGTCCTTCAGTCGTGTCTGACTCTTTGTGACCCCAGGCTCCTCTGTCCGTGGGATTTCCCAGGCAAGAATACTGCAGTGGGTTGCCATTCCCTTCTCCAGGGGATCTTCCTGACCTGGGGGTCAAACCCAGGTCTCCTGTATTGCAGTCAGATTCTTTACTGTTTGAGCCATAAGGGAAGCCGATCTTACGGATCATTCTTATTTGAAAGATATTTTATGCACCCTGCAGAATTCTAGGCAGGGTGGAGAGATTGATTTTTCATCTTGCCTATTGATTTTTCACTAGAATGGTATTACTCACCTTCCACAAGTTCTTACCATTGAGTTTTGCCCAAAAAAGATGCAGATTTAATATTTGTTATATACATTATACGCAGTCACCTCAACAGAGAAAAATGTAGAAAATCACAGAACACTCTTCCTATGCTAATTAATCCTGTTACAATATATTTAACATGGCAACGTGCAGAGTCTTTCATTCTTGATTAACTCAGTCATCCAGAATTTATTGAACAGTTACTCTGTGTTAGGCACTGGACTGAGTTATTATTATTCTGGAGTTGTTATAGGCTGGCAAGATACTTGTTATGAGACTTGTAATGGGGTCATACTAAAAAGGGGTCCTTGCCCAGAAACTGTAATAAGAAAAATCCCATCACAGCCTAAATATTGGAGGTGAGTGTACTGGACTATTAACATTCATGTCTCCATCTTTCACTCCTTTCTGTATACAGATTCTTTGTCAATATGATCTTGCAGTTCCTACCTTTGAACTTGTAGAGTACATTTCACTACCTCTTGATTCTGAATTTAGCCATGTGGACTTGCCTTGACCAATGTCATGTTAACAGCTGTGTCACAGGCAGAAGCTTGAAAACACTCCTTCCTGTCTCTGTTTCCTCTCCTTGTTGCCATGATCACAAGAATACACCTGTGCAATATAGAACAGGGAACTCTACTTAATGTACTCTGATGATCTGAATGGCAAGGAAACCAAAAGAGAAGTGATACATGTATATGTATAGCTGATTAACTTTGCTGTACAGTAGAGACTAGCACCTAGACAGCATTTGAAAAAGAGAAACATTACTTTCCCCACAAAGGTCCCTATGGTCAAAGCTGTGTTTTTCCCAGTAGACATGTATGGATGTTAGAGTTGGACCATAAAGAAAGCTGAGAGCCGAAGGATGATTTTGAACTGTGGTGTTGGAGAACTCTTGAGAGTCCCTTGGACTACAAGGACCTTGGACTGTCAATCCTAAAGGAAATCAGTCCTGTATATTCACTGGAAGGGCTGACGCTGAATCTGAAGCTCCAATACTTTGGCCTCCTGATGCAAAGAGCTGACTCATTGGAAAAGACCCTGATGCTGGAAAAGATAGAAGGTAGGAGGAGAAGGGGATGACAGAGGATGAGATGGTTGGATGGCATCACTGACTCAATGGACATGAGTTTTAGCAAGCTCAGGAAGTTAAATAAATAACTGTTACAAATTGCAATAAGTAATTGTTACAGTGAAAGCAAGGGTGGTCCTCACTCTTATATGTACCTTGGCAAGAAAGTGACAAGTGGCTCACTGGTGATTTCCTATTTGCTTACATGTCTAAGGGCAGCTGGATCGTTGAAAATTCAAAGGTATTCTGGAAAGTATTTTGCTACAGTATTATTGTTTTTAATTGAGTTAAATGATTTAGAAAAATAATGGAATCTCTCTATTTAGAGCCATAAAAGAGACAATACCCAACTAACTCTTTTTCCTCAAACTTATTAACATAGCCATTTCCAGTACAGTTGCAGAAAATTAACATACACTTTTCTCCACACCAGCAATTATCAACACACAAACACATCCTGAATTATGGCTGGTTTAATAAAATTTGACAATAACACATTGTTCTTTGGGAGACAATTCCAGGGGTACCATAAGGTTTTGGGCATTTTTGATCAAATAAGATAGTTTTATTTATTTATTTATTCTTTTAGTTGTCATTTAAGATACAGAGCAAGTGGACTTTTTTTTTTTTTTTTGGTCATACCACATGGCATGTGGGATGTGGAATCTTAGTTTCTCAACCAGGTCTTGAACCCACACCCCCTGCATTGGAAGCACAGATTCTTAACCACCAGACCACCAGGAAAGTCCCAAGATAGTGTCATTTTATGTCCTAGTGAAAGATCAGCTTATGTTGTCTTTTGCTCTGTTTTATTTAATGACGATAATTTCTGAGGTCTCCAAAGCCGTCAAGTTCCTGGTTCACTGCACTGCACTTTAGGAGTGTAAATCTCAGTGTTAAGTGCAAGTCTCCTGCTTAAAGTGGGGATCCCATGACCTTTAAAAATTCTTCACATTCTTATTATATAATCACAGTAATCAATACAGTGTGGCATTGGTGGAAGGAGAGAGATATAGGTCAGAGGAACAGAATAAGAGAAACCACAAATAGAATGACCCAAGTATGTTCAACTGATTTTTTTAAACAGGTGCAAAATCATTTCACTGAAGGAAGGACAGCCTTTTCAACAAATGATGTTTTAGCAATTGGACATCCATATATAAAAAAAACAAAAACGCACCTTTTTGTCTTAAACCTCATACCTTAAAATTAGTTCAAGATGGATCACAAACTTAATGTAAAATTCTTAAACTTTTATAGAAAAATAGGAGAAATTTTTCAGGGTTTAGTACTAGGCACCAAGCCTGGCACCAAGCAAGATACCCAAAGGGAAACGCTGATAAATTGAGCCACACAAAAGTAAATATTTTGCTTTGCAAAAGAACTTGATATTTTTGAAAAATATTTTTTTTTTTGATGTGAGCCATTTTTAAAGTCTTTGTTGAGTTTGTTACAATATTGCTTCTTTTTGTTGTTGTTGTTGTTTTTGTTTCTTGGCTGTGAGGCATGTTGGATAGCTCCTCAGTCAGGGATCAAACCCACACCCCCCGGGTTAGAAGGCAAGTCTTAGCCACTGGACCACCAGGAAAGTCCCCAAGACCTTGTTTAAAAGATGAGAAGATAAGCTATGGACAAGGAGAATGTATTTGCAAACCATATATCTACAAAGAAATAGTATCTCTAGTATAAAATGAATTTTCAAAACTCAACAGTAAAATGACAAACACAAAAATTAGAAAATGGCCAAAGACATGGACAGATATTTCCCCTAAAGGTATAAGCACATGAAAGGAAAAAGCACATGAAATGAGATTCAACATCAACGGCCATTAGGCAAATGCAAATTAAACCCACAAAGAGATATCACTATATGCCTGTCTGGAATGGCTAAAGGTAAAAACACCAGATCCTAGTGAGGGAGTGGAAAACCAGGTCCCTTGTACGTTTCTGCCACTTTGGAAAGCCATTTGGCAGTTTCTTATGTAGCTAATGGGCTAAATATGCACTTAGTGTACAGTCCGGCACTTGAGCATGCATCCCCAGCATATTCAGGATACCTCAGTCAATTTTTCATTGACAGCTTTGTTGGGGGGTTTTTTGTTTGTTTTTTGATTAATTAAAAAAGAATTTTATTGGAGGATAATTGCTTTACAATATTGTGCTGGGCTCTGCCATTTAGTTGCTTTACAGTGTTGTGTTAGTTTCTACTGTACAGCAAAATGAGTCAGCCATCCATGTAGGTTCCCTTCCGTTTGAACTTCCTTCCCATTCAGGTCACCATAGTGCATTCAGTAGAGTTCCCTCTGCTATACAGAATATTCTCAGTTGTTATCTATTTTATACATAGTATCAATAGTGTATATAATGTCAATCCCAATCTCCCAATTCCTCCTACGCCCCCTTTCTCCTTTGGTATCCATATATTTCTTCTCTACATCTGAGTCTATTTCTGTTTTGCAAATAAGATCATGCTTTGCTGTTTTAAGCCCAACATGTCTTTGGTTTGTGATTTAAGGTTTCTACCTATGTTTTAGCATTATCTACCAATACATTACCAATACATCTATGGAGAAAGCAGTGGCACCCCGCTCCAGTACTCTTGCCTGGAAAGTCCCATGGACGGAGGAGCCTGATGGGCTGCAGTCCATGGGGTCGCAAAGAGTCGGACATGACTGAGAGACTTCACTTTACTTTTCACTTTCATGCATTGGAGAAGGCAATGGCAACCCACTCCAGTGTTCTTGCCTGGAGAATCCCAGGGACGGGGGAGCCTGGTGGGCTGCTGTCTATGGGGTCGCACAGAGTCAGACACAACTGAAGCAACGTAGCAGCAGCAGCAGCAACCAATACATTAAAATCTTTTCCATAAAAAACTTCTTCACATTATTATAACTTGTATCATATATACATTACTGTTTAAAAATTAGTATATTATCAATATATTGGTAATTACATTGTGGTCAATACATTGCAATTTAGAAGTTAGTAGCATTATCAAAAAAGAAAAAAAAAATACCATGGTTGACAGGGACTGGCCCAGGGCATGAATCAGTAATGTCTTGTGGGTTTGGTGTTGCTCTGTGTTAACAGGAAAACATGTTCTTTTGATTCCATTGTCTGCTTTCCTGCTGAAGGTCATCCAAGACTGAGTGGAGAGTATACCAGACTATTGTTCAATTTCCATTTTTCCCAGTGCCTCTTGCTTTTAGCAGGAGAAGCTGGCAGCCTACATTTGACATGATTAGACTCCAGCCTGGCAATAATGCATGCAAAGCTGGTTTAATTGTTGCATTTAGCAGGTTGGCTAGGGAAGGAAGAAATCATTGAAATGTGGAAGCATACATGTGTACAAACAACCACAGATGAATCACCATTTGTTCAGAGGCAAATGCATAGGCTGGATTCATTCCCTTCTGTCAGCCTCAAGGGGCCATGTCACAGTTTTAACAGAACATCTGCCTGCCACAGAGACCTGCAAATGTTTCACAGGGTAGACTGGCACCAGGGAGAAGGAGACTAGGTGGGGTTTGCGCTTTGGGTCTCTTTCTTCTATAATATCTAAGCTGAATCACCTTTAAAAGTCACTGAAACTTGGTGGAGATTAGGTTGGTTGGGCCTGAGCCTGAGACCCTCTTTGAATAGTGTCATCTTCCAGGCTCTGTCCGTGTACATGTTTGATTTTCCTAGTAACATCATGGATAGAATTTTATATGTGGTGGATATCATGCATATTTTTCATTGATTTGATTTCAGGATGGGATTGTGAGCAACTTTTCCTTTGACTTTCTGTTATTTTCAGGTCCTGTCTGTAATAAAGTAATTCATTTAAAAATGAAAGCAATATAGAAAGTAACAAGTGTTGACAAGGATGTGGAGACATGAATGCTATTGGTGGGAACATAGAAAGCACAAAGGTGCAAACTTTGTGGAAAACAGTATAGCCCTTCCTCAGAAAGTTGAACATAGAACCCTACCATTCGACCCAGCCATTCAACCTCTGAGTATGTACGCAAAAGAACTGAAAACAGGGACTCAAACATGTATCTGTATGCCACTGTTCATAGCAGCATAATTCATAGTAGCATTATTCATATCCATTGACAAATGAATAGGTAACAGGTAGTATATACATATAATAGAGTATTATCCAACTCTAAAAAGTTAATTCTGATGTGTGCTACAACATGGGTAAACTTTGGAAACATTATGCAGAGTAAAGAAAAAGACACAAAAGGACAAATATTGGATCAGTTCAGTTCAGTTCAGTCGCTCAGTTGTGTCCAACTCTTTGTGACCCCATGAATCGCAGCACGCCAGGCCTCCCTGTCCATCACCAACTCCCGGAGTTCACCCAGACTCACGTCCATCGAGTCAGTGATGCCATCCAGCCATCTCATCCTCTGTCATCCCCTTCTCCTCCTGCCCCCAATCCCTCCCAGCATCAGAGTCTTTTCCAATGAGTCAACTCTTTGCAAGAGGTGGCCAAAGTACTAGAGTTTCAGCTTTAGCATCATTCCTTCCAAAGAAATCCCAGGGCTGATCTCCTTCAGAATGGTCTGGTAGTTCCACTTAAATGAGGTACTTAGAATAGTCAAGTTCAAATAAACAAAAAATAGATCTGTGGTTACCAGGGGCTTGAGAGAGGGGAGAATGTGGAGTTATTTAATGGGTCCAGAGTTTCAGTTTAGGATGATGAAAGAGCTCTGGTAATGGATGGTGACAGTGATTGCAAAACGAAGTGAATGGACTAAATCCCACTGAACTGAACACCTAAAATGGTGAAAATAGGAAATTATATGTTGGATATGTTCTATCACAGTGAAAACATGAAAGAGAAAAAAAAAACATTATTAGTAGCCTTAGTGCAGCAATTCATTCCCTGGTCATCCTGCAGACATTTTCCCTTAGCCACTTGATTACCCATCTCTAGAAAGAGATGTGATAGCATAATGATAAGGTCATAGGCTATAAAGTCAGATGCTTGAGTCCGGATTCCAAGCACATCTCTTATGGCTGTGGGGCAAGTTAATTAACCTTTTCTTAGCCTTAATTTTCTTTTCCATAAATGGTGATGATAAAATCTACCTCAATAGGTTGTTTAAAAGAATTAGAGAGATCAAAAGTGTCATTCTTTTCTACTCAGCCTTCTGATTTTCTTTCATTTGGTTTTCTAAACACCACTTGTGTCAACAACATTCAGGTTACAGGTTCTATCAAAGGTCAAGGACATGTCGAAGTCTACTTGGGTTTTGACAGAGTATAATGGTATTCTGAATCTAGTTAGTTCCCATTTGTAACTTTACACTCTTGAGAAGGTAGTGTACAATAATACTTTACAAATATAATACTTTTCATTCATCAGTCCCATTAACTTATCAAAGAAAAGTTCAGTATAAATGAAAAGAAGCTTTCCAAATACCATCATGGTAAAGATTGTAATTCTCTTTATTTTTTTAAGATTTTTTTTTTTGGATGTGGACTGTTTTTGAAGTCTTTTTATTGAATTTGTTCTAATTTTGCTTCTATTTTCTGTTTTGGTTTTTTGGCCACGAGACATGTGGGATCTTAGTTTCCTGAGCAGGGATGGAACCTGCCGCTCCTGCATTGAAAGGAGAATTCTTAACCGCTGGACCACCAGTGAAGTCCCCTGTAATTCTTTTTATTGATTAAATCAGTGTGAAGTTTTTAACTTAATTATTGGTGATAGGAGACATGCCATTTGTCTTTGTAGCCCTAGCATTTGGTATATATTAAGTATTTAATTCATGTGTTGAATGGTAATTAAAACAACTTAACTTCTGACTCATAAAGAAGGATTTTTGTAGGTTGAAATTATAAGGATGTAGCTATGAAACTGTGCTGGTAGTGCAAAGGCTACTTAGAAAAGTACCTTTGTTGCTATTATAGAACATTGGATATGGTCACATCAAATAAAAATAAGGATTTTTCTCTTCTATGGAAGGAAAAAAGATAATATTATATGGGTCTGGGAAATCAAATATGCTCCTTAAAACAACCCAAAAGTAACTGCTATGGTTTCTCTTTGCTGGAGGAATTGATTTCTATTTGTTCTTTTAGTCTTTCCCTTTGCTTACATACAACTAAATGCAGAAATGACTAATGGGAACTGAAATACCAATCAGCACATTTTGGAAGAGAACAATATGAAATTTAACAGAAAAAAAAAAAGATTGCTTTTAACACTAAGCAAGGTAGTATATGTAGGTACGTTGGGGGAAAACTTAATAAAAAGTATTTAAGTGTCTTTGCCAAGAATTTTTTTTTTAATCAAAGCTTTTATGTTTATGAGTTTTCTGATGGAAGCAATGAGCACAATCTTTGCTCAATTTGTTTCAAAGCAATATTGAGGGAAATTGAACAAAATATGCAATAAAAAAAAAATTCAGTGCCATTCCCCTGGATATGAACAGGCTGACAACATAATGGATGTTTCCATTTTCCTGTGTCTGGAGTCTAGGTGATTGCTGGCCGTATATTACGGTTGGTCCACTCCCACCATTTTCACTGACATTAATGGGAACTCATTGCAGAAATAAGGCCATCTGCAGTCTTATTTTTATTTATGGAATGAGATCATTCTAACTGGTATAAGAAATCCATTGTTCCTCGTTACACACTCAAGACACACACACAAATGCTAGCAGCAATTATGTGAGTGCACTGGATAAGAATTAAACCTTGGAAAAGTGTAACATTGGAAACATTCATTTAGAGCAGAGATGTTTTCAATAACACAGCAAACATGCAGACTGCTTACACTGTTTTTGTTCACATCATCTATTACCTCCACCTCCCCAGCCCAGTTATCACATATTCATGGGACAAGAATATTTAAAGGTGAAACTTGTGAAAAAATGACAGTATTTCTTTGGCCAGAGTCTTCAGTGCAAATTCAAGTGCAGTAATTGCTAAGCATAAAGAACTTGAAAATAGTTCATGTAAGTCATAAAAGTATTGAGGCCAATGAGCAATGAGCATCCACCTCAACTGCTATGGATAGTAAAATTGTCATGCCTCTGTTCTGGGATTACTGAAATCCATGTTAATATTTTTTCTCTCCCATAGCATCCTGTGAAGACTTCAGTTTATTTTTCATGACTTGAGGAGGATATCTGTTTCTGATATATTTTGTCTGCTTCCTATATTCTTGCTATTACCTCCTGCCATTATCTGATGTTTAGACATCCATTAACCCACTATTAGAGGTAACATTCAAAACCTTTTCATGTCACACTAAATCATAATTCCTTAAATTATAATTCCAGTTAAAGCTTTGTTGAATTGTATACATTGTGTACCTTTTGTTTTGCTTTTAATATTTATTTATTTGGCTGTGTCGGGTCTTAGTTGAGGCATGAGAAATCTTGGTTGTGTCACGTGGGATCATTTGTCGCTGGGCACAGACTCTCTAGTTCTGGCACTCAGGCTCAGTAGTTACAGCCCATGGGCTTAGCTGCTCCATGGCATGTGGAATTTTAGTTCCCTGACCAAGGACTGAACTCATGTCTCCTACATTGCAAGATGGATTCTTAACCTTTGGACCACCATTCTCTCTCTCTCTCTTTTTTTTTTTTTTTTGATAATGGAATTCACATTTAAAGGTAGTAGAACTCACTTATAGTTGGATTGGGGAGTATTCAGCAGAGGTTTAGGTTTGTTGGGAAAACTGGGATGAATCTTCAAATGTTGACATTGCCATGTATTTCACTGTGAAAATATCAATAGAAGCAATCAGAAGAGAATTTTCACAGACTGGTGCCACCTCTAACCCTCCATCTGTATCTGAATCCACACCCGGTCTCTGTTTCTGAATCCGCACACGTTCCTTCCTCTTATAAACACCAGTCTTTCCACTTTGCATTGGCTCCTGTTATGAGTTGCCCTGTAGCCTTCCAAAATTCACACAGTGAGATCCTAACCCTAGTACCCACATTTGGAAATAGTATCAGTCATTGCAGATGTAATTGGTTAAAGTGAGGTCATGCTGGATAAGGATGGGCCCCTCATCTAATGTGGCTGGTGTCCTGGTAAAAAAAAGGGAAAATTTGGACCCAGACACACAAGCAGAATGTACTGTGAAGACTGGACTTGAGCTGCCACTAGCCAAGGGACTAGCAAAAGCTAGAAAAGAGGCCTGGAACAGATCCTCCCCTAGCAAGCAGAAGGTGTGTGGTCCTGCCACCATCTTAATCCTGGACTTCCAGTCTTTGGAACCATGAGATAATAAATATAAATAAATACTGCAGGAGTATTCTAGTTAAAGATATACAGTGTTAATAATTGCCCTGTAATCTACCCTCCAGCTTCCCTACTGGCTCAGTGGTAAAGAACCCACCTGCCAATGTAGGAGACATGGGTTCAATCCCTAGATTGGAAAGATCCTCTGGAGTAGGAAATGACAACCACTCCTGTGTTCTTGCCTGGGAAATTCCATAGACAGAGGAGCCTGGAAGGCTACAGTCTTTGGGGTCACAAAAGAATCAGATACAACTGAGTGACTAAACAACAACAACAATCTACCCTCCACACAGCTGCCTAGATAATCCTTTCAACACAAAGCCTAGATCAAGTCACCATCTCCAGTGGGCTCCATCTCAGTCCCATGCAAAGTGCCTATCGTGACCCTTGGGTTCCATGTGATTTGCTCTTTACTTATTCTATTCCAGCCACCACAGCCTTGCTTTGGGTCATGTTTTGATTTTTTCCCCCAAGCTTGCCGTGCATGATCCTGCTTGAAGGCTTTACAGTTTCCTCTGCCTTTGATGCCTCCGCTTGTTGGTCACATGACATTCTTCCTCATTCCCTTCAAGTGCAAAAGTGTCATCAAACTGGAGAGACTTCCCTGACCAAACCCTGACCCTTCACCGTCTATCCATCTTACTTTATTTTTATTTATCTTATTTTATTTTTAAAGTTTACATAATTGTATTAGTTTTGCCAAATATCAAAATGAATCCACCACAGGTATACATGTGTTCCCCATCCTGAACCCTCCTCCCTCCTCCCTCCCCATACCATCCCTCTGTGTCGTCCCAGTGCACCAGCCCCAAGCATCCAGTATCGTGCATCGAACCTGGACTGGCATCTCGTTTCATACATGATATTTTACATGTTTCAATGCCATTCTCCCAAATCTTCCCACCCTCTCCCTCTCCCACAGAGTTCATTAGACTGTTCTATAAAAGAACACTCAAAGCTTCTTGGAGTCAGGGACTTTATTTTGTATCATGGACCATTTAAGAGATCCTGACATGCAAGTGTATGTTGAATGAATTATTGAATGGTCAAGGATTTACCTGGTAAGGTTACATCACCAAGTACAGCCTGGTATTTCTGTATTTCACTCAGTGCTCTGACGTATCCACGTAGGATCCTGCCGTGTGTCCCTGTGTGGATTTTGATGGTGATTCTCTCTGAAAAAGCTCTCTCTCTTTATGTTTTCTTGATATCTAGATGAGTGCTCATCACATGGTAAATGGTTTTGAAAGGCTAAGTGTACAGTTGATTTTTTGGCTTTAGATTTTTAATCTTAAGCTATAATCCTGACCCAAATTGATTCTGCTATAATCTTGTTCCATGGCAGATTTGTTTTAAAGGGATTTAGATGGCGCATCTTCCAAAATATGATAACTAAATCATGTTTTATTAATAGAAGATTCAAGGTACATTGTGAAACCTCAGTTAAATAAGTTAAGGCAGTAAAAGCAACATCCAGCTTTATAGAATAGCATGGACAGTGTTCTTATTTGTGCATGGACTCACATAAAAGCAATTCTAAACATTTTTCTTTTCATATGTATTAATAGGACATGCTCTTTGGTCTGGCAAGAGCCTTTCATCACATGATAACTAGATTTCACTGGTCTTGGTCCATAATACTTAGCACATGGCAGCAATATTTCTCAAGCTTTTCCAGTGAAATACTTCTAATATCCAAGGATGGCAACATACACTCCCAAGAGTCTGGCTGTATAAACCAAAGAAGTAATTTTAAAAATTTATGTAATTTTCTGAACTATTCTATAATAAGTCGATGGAGTTTTTATATTTTGACATAAAATATTAGGAGATACTTTCAGTTCAATTATTACACTTTTCTCTGAATCTTCAAAACTAAATCAAAGATGAACCAAGTTTAATCCTATGGCTTTGAGTAGCCCCTGGGACCTGGCATCAGTTTAAATCCCTGATCTGGGACTTACTACACCATTTCTGGTGAACAGCAGAATTGACCATCCATGTGAGACATGACATTGGCAGCTGTTGAGCCAACCCCACTGCCTAGGAAGCCTGCTCTCTGATCATATGGCAGTTGTTGGCAGGTGATAACTTCCTGTCTGATCCAATCCTCATCTCTAATGGAATGATGCATCACTGTGTAATGGATCCTGTTTTATTCATCCTGTTCTAGTATGCCAAGATCGATAATGCAACTCACATCCTGAAAGCTCAAATGATACCCAAGTTTCACTAAGGTGTCACCCCTTTCTTAGCATGAAACTTAGTTTAATAGTATCAAATGCTTAGTAAGATTTGCATGACCGGAATTTTCAGAGCACTATAACACAGTTTCAGCTCTGAGACATTTAGGGGCTTACCCTCATCTATAGTCTAAGGAATGAAGCCTTAGAAGAGCTTAAGACAAAGGGCCACAGCATGAGTAAAGACAGTCAAGTTAAGAGGTGGAAAACCTCAGGGTGAGGGAGCCAGGGGAGGTGACATCAGAAAAAGAGGGGTCAGACAATGAAGCAGGGCCGCTCTTATTTTCTCACCTAGCCTTGAATGCCAGAACCATGAAATTGGAATTTGTTACATAAAAGCCATCAAGCAGCAGGGCAGAGGGAGGGGGAGTTGGAAGCTTTTGATCCAGGAAGTGACATGAACCTGAATTTGGTGGTCCTTCCTGGGACACTGTGGAGTAGAACATCCGGTGAAGCAGGGCTGAGGTTCTCTCACCGTCCAGGTGTAAGGCAGGAGGCATTACAGGGTAGAAAAGAGTGTGGGTTTTGAGCTTGCTTGCTGGCTGTGAAACCTCCTATGTAAAGTGAGGATGTGACTGAGCTCACAAGGTCCTTACTGATGGCTAATGAGATAAATGCAGTGTTTAGCGGTGGCATCCTGGGCTCTCAGGAGTGCTAGAGGCAGAATGGTGTAGTCTGGGACTGGAGCCCACTACCTGGGTTTGAACTGTGGCTTACGTTCTGTGTCCTGGATGAGGCTTGCGACACAATCTAAAACTTCTCAGAGCCTCACTCCCTCCATATTATAGAGCCTGCCTCAAAAGGCGGTTTGTGGACAATAAGGTTCTACTGTATAGCACAGGGAACTGTGTTAAATATCCTGTGATAAACCATAATGGAAAATACTATGAAAAAGAATATACATATATAAAGCTTCCCTGGTGGCTCACATGGTAAAGAATCTGCCTGCAGTACAGAAGATCTGAGTTTGATCCCTGGGTCAGGAAGATCGCCTAGAGAAGAAAAGGTCAACCCATTCCAGTATTCTTGCCTGGAGAATCCCATGAACAGAGGAGCCAGGTGGGCTATACTCCATGGAACTGTGAAGAGTCAGACACCACAGAGCGACTAACACACACACATATGTTTAACTGAATCACTTTTGTACAGCAGAAATGAACACAGCATTGTAAATCAACTATATGTCAATAAAATAATTTTTTAAAGGCAAATTGTGAAGATTAAATATACTAAGCACCAATTTCTGCTCTTGTACCCCACCTCTGTCCTCCTGGAACAGCCTCCAGACTGGAAGCTAAAAGAAATAGAGGATCTGACTTGGCAAAGGTGAAGATGAATTGATAACTGGTTTTATATTAAGCATAATGTAAAAAATAAGTCCACCCTGGAAATGGTTAGAGGATAGAAATGAAGGAAATGGGAAATCAGGAAATGAAATAAGTTTTGTTTGGGGAGAGTGAGATGATATAGGGGAGATGTTGAGCCTGAAAGTCACTTTCCACGAGAATTATTAGAAGAGGCTTTTTTCGGCCATACCACTTAGCTTGTGGGACCTCAGTTTCCTGAACCAGAGATCAAACCTCTGCCCCCTGATTGGGAGCCTGGAGTCTTAACCATTAAACCACCAGGGGAGTCTCCGTAAGTTTGCTTTCTATGTCTGTGAGTCTATTTCTATTTGTAAACAAGTTCATTTGTATCGTGTTTTTAGATTCCACATAAGTGATATCATATGTTATTTGTCTTTCTTTATCTGACTTACTAAATTCAGTATGGTAACTTCTAGGTCCATCCATGTTGCTGCACATGGCATAGATTTCATTCTTTTTATGGCTGAGTAATATTCTATTCGGAGAAGGTAATGGCGCCCCACTCCAATACTCTTGCCTGGCAAATCCCATGAACAGAGGAGCCTGGTAGGCTGCAGTCCATGGGGTCTCTAGGAGTTGGACACGACTGAGCGACTTCACTTTCACTTTTCACGTTCATGCATTGGAGAAGGAAATGGCAACCCATTCCTGTGTTCTTGCCTGGAGAATCCCAGGGATGGGGGAGCCTGGTGGGCTGCTGTCTCTAGGGTCGCACAGAGTCGGACACAACTGGAGCGACTTAGCAGCAGCAGCAGCAGCAGCAATATTCCATTGTATGTGTGCGTGTGTATACCACATGCATACAATTCTAAGGTGCAGCTGTGAGCATTGGGATACATGTGTCACTTCAGATTAGAGATTTTGTCTTTTCTAGATATATGCCCAGAAGAGGGGTTGCTTAATCATAACTCTATTTTTACTTTTTAAAGTAATCACCATATCATTTTTCCATAATACCTACACCAATTTACATTCCCACTGACAGTACAGGAGGATCCCCTTTCCAGTGGCTTTTATTGTTGCTATTTTGCATTTTACTTGTAGATACGGATCAGTTAGGCTAAGGTTTCTGGGAGCTTTGACTTTCTGGTTATAGCATAGGAAGTTTATGATGCAAAAGTCCAGTGCAATGGTCTCCTTTGCGCAGTGGGGAGAATTGCTGTTCTTGGGTCTCCTGTTGCTCTGCCTCTTTGTTGAATGCTTGCACCCCTGGCTCTTCAGTCCAGATGGCAGGTCTTAGATCTGCTTCTGCTATGGTTGTTAGAGGTCAAGATGGTCTCCTGTTTACAATCTCTGCTTTCTGAGAGTATCCAGTGATTCTGCAATTCTGCAGGTCCTGGCTACCTGAATTCAGTCACTGTAGGTGAAGTCCACCTTCAGCTCATTTTTCATCCTCACTTATCCTGCTGCCATTCATTCATTCTGAGCCTGTTAAAAGGGACATACCAGCCCACACGTTGGCAAGTCAGATAAGCAGCTCGCTGAGAAGGGAGGTTTTTCCAGATGGCATTTACTGCCTGCCTCAATTGAGTGTGTTTGCCGTTGCATGTTTTCCCAAAGCGTCAGATGGGCTCAGCCGAGTAGAAAGTAGTCTACTTGCTCCACGTGAAAGGATAACCTATTAACTGAAGAGAAAACCAAGATGAGAGTGTAATGACTTCAGGTACCTGATCTTTCAATTAGCGCTCTTTTGAAAACTATCTGCATCTGGGGGTTAAGAATTTACAACCTTTAGTTCTGCTCAGATAACCAAGACATTTGACTTTATAAGCAGTAATGAGAAGGTTTCAATTTTCCTATTTTTTAGACCTGTATGTTTCGTTTTCCTCAGATAACATGTTAATATTAACCTGTCTGATATGATTTTTTATATGAAGCATAATCCCTTCTAGTGAATAACTAAGGCTTAGCTTCTTAAATATATAATATTGGGTTCAGACATGATAAATGTCCTCTGGAGTATGGCTGCCTCAGCTAGCATTCTCCTGAAAAATTCAACCTGATTTACTGGTTACTAGGTGGTTGTAGATCAAGGCAACAGAATATATTATATTGTTCTAAATTTTATATAATAGCATGTATAATATATTATATAGTAATATATATAATTATTGTACCATGCCCTCTAGAATTTAGGAATACTGCTGACTAGAATTATAAAGAATATGCCAATTACAGTATTAATTTCATCCTGTCCACACAGTAAATTCTAAAATCGATTCTAGTAAATCCCAGAAACTAGAAACTGTGTCATCTGACTCAGTCTCAGGATCTTTCTCAACACAGTGATCCAAGTAGTCGTTGGCACTTGAGCTTAATTCTAATTGTCACTTGGGCAAATTTGATAAAATACCATCATTGAGATAAGGTTACATCTAAATATTAGACGTTATTCTTTTTCCATATTTGTTTGTGTATTTGTATCATGTTACGTAGAAAGAGAATCAAAAGAATCATGTGGTCTAGTGCTGGTGAAATAATATGTTGGATGCTCACAAGAGCAGCATTTATCCTGACATAATGCCAGAGAGAAGACTTAAGAGTTCCTTAGACTGCAGGGGGATCATACCAGTCAATCCTTAAGGAAATCAGCCTTGAATATTCATTGGAAGGACTGGCACTGAAGCTGAAGTTCCAATACTTTGGCCACCTGATGGGAAGAGCCTACTCATTAGAAGAGACCCTGGTGCTGGGAAAGATTGAAGGCAAAAGGAGAAGGGAGCGACAGAGGATGAGATGGTTAGATAGCATCACCGACTCAATGGACTTGAATTTGAACTTAACAACAATGCAAAAGCGCTTATTCTTTTCTCCGTAGTCAGGAAATATGAAGTGAATATTAGGGAGGTAAAGAGACACAATAGCTCAAGTACCCTGCTATCACCATGAAACAATGTCAGTACCTTTGACATGTTTTTCTTCCAGCTCCCTCTCAAGGGTTTTCATTATTCGTGTATGCACACATTCATTAATTAATTACATATATGTTTGTTCATTTCTAGGCACTGTGCCATGCCAGTATAGAAAGAAAAAAAAGCTCCATTTTCAAGAGCTTTTTCAGTTTGGGTTTGTGTGTGTGTGTGTTTGGGGAGAGAGTGGGGCAAACACCCCAGCCTAAAAAAAAAAAAAAAAGGATCAAAATAAGAACTAAATGTTAGGAATGCCTGGGACAAGGATAACTCCCAGGATCTAGAGCAGAGAATGGACTGTCCCACCAAGATACTGCTACCAAAGAGAATTGCCTCTACTTCTTATCCATTTGGAAATGGACAAGTGGAAATTCTGGGAAGAACTTCTGATTGGTCTGGTTTAGGTCAGGAGTCCACTCCTTGGGAAGGGAAGGTGGAGCACCTTGATAGACAGGCCCTCCAGTGGATCCCAAGTAACTCCAGAGTTTTGCTGCCTAAAGAAGAGAGAACAGACTCTGCACAGCCAAAGAGAGCAGATGCCTGCTGTGGAAGGGGCCACGTGAGAGCCATTTCTCATTTAATTTAAGGCCACATTATTGGAGGTATGGACAGGGGGCTGGGGGAGTACAGACCAGGGAAGATTTGAAAGAAGGAAGGAACTCACATATTAGAAAGCAGCAGAAGATGGGGTTGGACAGGTTGGATCATAAAGGGCTTTCTATTATGTATTTTTGAGGCTGTACTTTATCTTGTCAACAATGGATAGAGATTGAAAGATAATTAGCATAAAAAATTATTTTAGAATAATTCCTTGGCTGTGGAGACCGTGGACAGATTGGATGAGAGAAGAGCGAAGTCATCAGTGAAGAGGAATGGCAACATTGCCTATGAGCAGCATTGGTGGAGTTAGAAGGAGACAGAATTCTAGATTCAAAATATAAAGGATGTGCTGACTAGCTGACCATGAGACATAAAGGAGGATTAGAATTCTGAGAGGCTTTCGGGTTTCTGGCTTGAACCAACTAAGAAAGGAAATAAAAAATAAGGTGCTGCATTTTTGATGTGTTAACTTGATATTTCCCTGGGACTTCCCAATGGTGCCAGCCCAGAGGCAGTGGGGTAAAAGGATTCAGAGACCTAGCTGAGGTCTTGGCTGGAGATTTAGCCCAGGTGGCTAAATGGTAAAGAATCTCCAAGCCAAGGCAGGAGTCACAGGAGACATGGGTTCAATCCCTGGGTCAGGAAGATCCTCTGGAGGAGGAGGAAATGGGAACCCACTCCAGTATTCTTTCCTGGATAATCCTATGGACAGAGGAGCCTGGTGGGCTACAGTCCATGGGGTCAAAAAGAGTCAAACATGACTGAGTGATTTTCACTCACTCAGTGTATGTATAGGTGGTAATGAAGCCCTTGGTGAAGACAAGATGGCCCAGGCAGAGTGGAAAAGGAAAAGAGAGGCAGGTTAGAATCCTTGGAATTCGTATTTAAGAGGCAGAAGGAAGAAGAGAGAGTGAGAGAAAAGAAGGAATGTCATCTGTCCCTGCCTGACACCTCCCTACCCTCAAACTGCAAGTAGGTTTGATAAATCTGTAGAGATTCAAATAATCCCTTTTCTCTAAAAAAAGCACATTCCTAGTACAGTACATCCTGGTACCATGGGGAGCTCTTGAGCATGTGAGATTTGAAAAGAATATTTGATCAGTGACCAACAGCCAATATCAACCCACACTAGAAAGCTTGGAATTTGTTAAGAACTGGACCAACACAGGTTTATTCAGTGTTTGATCTGGAAAGTCACTGAGTATATGTATGAGGCATGCACTTCTATACAGAGATATTCACATAAATGTATGCAAGTTTACTTTATGTGGTGGTGTTAGTCGTTCAGTCATGTCTGACTCTGCAACCCCATGGACTGTAGCCCACCATGCTTTTCTGTCCATGCAATTTTCCAGGCAAGAATACTGGAGTGGGTTGCCATTTCCTTCTCCAGGGGATCTTTCCAACCCAGGGATCGAACCTAGGACTCCCATACTGCAGGCCGATTCTATACCATCTGAACCACTAGGGAAGCCCAACTTTATGAGGTGCACCCAATATAATATAAATGTCGCCTTTATTGTGCTTCCGTGCTGTGAATAAACATAGTCTTTACTCTTTTACACTCTTAATCCTTCATCTTTAAATAACTTATGTCGACACACATTTAGGAGATTTCCAGGCTATGAAAAAATGATAAATTCTCTAAGGTCAAGAAAAGCAAGAAACATTGTATGACAGGTCTCTATTGCTGTTCTGAAACATGCTGTAGTCAATGCATAATATGCCATTCTTAGATATAAGAAAAAAAAACTTCTGATTTAGCGCTGACTGTGACAGAGCATGTTGGTACGTATAGACCTCAGGGAAGAATGGCTTGAGGTTGGGGAAACCTCACTCATAACCAGCATCCCATGTTTTTACAGTGGTTTGTTTTGTGTTTTTCCTCACCGTGTTTCTGACAGTCTCTCTCTTTTAAACTCTAAGTTCTAAAAGCAGTATATGCAAAGTGCCTGTCCATAAAAGCTGGGGAAGTTTTAAATGAATTTATTAATAAATATTTGAGTTCCTGCTATCTGCTATGTCTTGTCCATGGAAAATGGAGGTACCATGTTGTATTGACCAACATGTTGTATTGACCAGCTTGTGGTTGATAGGGAAAGACAGACACCTGGTGTTAAAAAATGAGGAATGGTGAGAGTTCTGACATTCAAAGTACCAGGAGCCATGAGGGCATATAGCTACATATAGGAGTGGAGGAAGGTAACCCAGGAGAAAGGATGTTCAAGCTGAGTCCTGCAGGTGAGAGGCAGAGGGCTTGAGACAGGGTCAGCAAGAGATAGCAGAGGGAATATCAATATGAGAAGGTTCAAATGCTGGAGAGTATGCCACCTGGGTTCATTTGTGGAAACAGAAAGTTGAAGATGCCAGAAGAGCAGCACACAAGAGGGAGAGTTCTCCTCACGTCAATCCTTTTGGTTTGAAACGCTATGAGATTATATTTTTCCTATTCAAAACACAATTATGGTGCTGGAGAAGACTCTTGAGAGTCCCAGGGACAGCAAAGAGATCAAACCAGTCCATCCTAAAGGAAATCAACCCTGAATATTCCTTGGAAAGACTGCTGCTGAAGCAGAAGCTCCTATCCTTTGGCCACCTGATGTGAAGAGCTGACTCATGGGAAAAGACCCTGATGCTGGGAAAGATTGAGGGCAGGAGAAGAATGGGATGACAGAGGATGAGATGATTGGATGGCATCACTAACTCAATGGACATGAGTTTGAGCAAACTCCGGAGACAATGAAGGACAGGGAAACCTAGTGTGCTGAAGTCCATGGGATCACAGAGAGTCAGACACGACTGAGTGACTGAACAATTCAAAACACATATTTTTTCAATTTATTGCCTTGTCAAGATCTCAACTTACTACTTTGTCAGAAAAATGATCTATCTTTTTAAGATCTAAGACTTAGATGGAGTTTGTAGTGTGGGTCTGTCATAGTGTAGCCCCTTCCACAAACATCTTTATACTAGTCTTGACAAGCTCTCTCTGGGATTCTCAAAGTGGACAGAGTATGATCTTTCTCTTTTGGAGATTTCTGCCTCAGAAACTTGAAAGAGAAGGAGAAGCAAAGCTACAGGGCAGTAAGCTGGTATTTAAAAAAGCAGTCAGTAAGTTATCTTTCTAGCATGGTCAGCGATCTGAAAACAAACTTCACCTCCAAACACAGTACATCACTGAGTGTTCTGTCATGACCTCTAAGAAATTGTTTCTCGTCACTGTGTGGTAAGTAATTTTCTAAGGCTTGAAATGATTGTTCACCCCATGGTAGTAGAATTACATATCCAGAGTGATTTTCTTTAAAGACAGAACCCTGAAGCACAGAACTCAGAGATTAAACCTATACCGTGTTTACCTAGATCAATACTTAAAATTAAGTGTGTGTCCTAAATAGCCAGCATAAAATTGCTTTGCTCTCCAGAACAATTGTGGTCTTTTTCCAAGTTCAGTGACATAGAATAATGAGGATGAGATGTTTAGGAGATTCCTGTAGAATTCCCTGGGGAGTCTGATCCACATGAATGCTCACTTCCTAGCTTCAATTACCTGGGATGCTTGGTGTGAAGTCACTTAGGGATGCTACTGAGAATAATAAAGAGCATCCCCTCTCATTGACAAGAAGCTGATGATGTCTCCCTAACTTTGAAATGAAAGAATCTAAGTCTCTCTTTGATGTTAATAGTTTTTGATGGTGATGTATTGAAATATCTGTTCATAGATGCAAAGATCATCAACAAAATTTTAGCAAAAAGAATTCAGCAACACATCAAAAAGCTCATACACCATGATCAAGTTGGGTTTATTCCAGGATTGCAAGGATTCTTCAATATATACAAATCAATGTGATACACCATTTTAACAAATTGAAGGATGAAAACCATGTGATAATCTCAATAGATGCAGAAAAAGCCTTTGACAAAATTCAGCACCCATTTATGATTAAAACTCTTCAAAAAATGTGCATAGAAGGAACCTATCTCAATGTAGTAAAGGCCATATATGATAAGCCTACAGCAAACATTATTCTCAATGGTGAAAAACTGAAAGCATTTCCCCTAAGAGCAGGAACAAGACAAGGGCGTCTTCACTTTCACCACTATTATTCAACATAGTTCTGGAAGTCCTAGCTACAGCAATCAGAGAAGAAAAACAAATAAAAAGAATCCAGATCAGAAAAGAAGAAGTAAAGCTGTCACTGTTTGCAGATGATATGATACTGTACATAGAAAACCCCAAAGATAGTATCAGAAAATTACTAGAGCTAATCAGTGAATTTAGCAAAGTTGCAGGATACAAAATCAATACACAGAAATCACTTGCTTTTCTATATACTAACAATGAAAAATCAGAAAGAGAAATTAAGGAATCAATACCATTCACCATTGCAACAAAAAGAATTAAATATCTAGGGGTAAACTTACCTAAGGAGACAAAAGAAGTGTACACAGAAAATTATAAGACATTGATGAAAGAAGTCAAAGATGACATAAACAGATGGAGAGATATTCCATGTTCCTGGGTAGGAAGAATCAATATTGTGAAAATGACTCTACTACCAAATGCAATCTACAGATTAATGCAATCCCTATCAAATTACCAGTGGCATTTTTCACAGAACTAGAACAGAAAATTTCACAATTTATATGGAAACACAAAAGACCCCAAATAGCCAGAGCAGTCTTGAGAAAGAAGAATGGAGTTGGAGGAATCAACCTTCCTGACTTCAGATTATACTACAAAGCTACAGTCATCAAGACAGTATGGTACTGGCACAAAAAGAGAAATATAGACCAATGGAACAAGATAGAAATCCCAGAAGTAAATCCATACACCTTTTGTTACCTTATTTTTGACAAAGGAGGCAAGAATATACAATGGGGCAAAGACAGCCTCTTCAGTAAATGGTGCTGGGAAAACTGGATAGCTACATATAAAAGAACGAAATTAGAACACTTCCTAACACCACACACAAAGATAAACTCAAAATGGATTAAAGACCTAAATGTAAGACCAGAAACTATAAAACCCTTAGAGGAAAACATAGGCATAACACTCTCTGACATAAATCAAAGCAAGATCCTCTATGGCCCACCTCCTAGAGTAATGGAGATAAGAAAGTAAACAAGTGGGACCTGATTAAACTTAAAAGCTTTTGCACTATAAAGGAAACTATAAGCAAGGTGAAAAGACAACCCTCAGGATGGGAGAAAATAATAGCAAATGAAACAACTGACAAAGGGTTAATTTCCAAAATATACAAGCAGTTCATACAACTCAATGCCACAAAAACAAACGACCCGATCAAAAAGTCAGAAAAAGACCTAAACAGACATTTCTTCAAAGAAGACATACAGATGGCTAACAAACACATGAAAATATGCTCAACATTGCTCATTATTAGAGAAATGCAAATCAAAAACTACAATGTGATATTGCCTCACACCGGTCAGAATGGCCGTCATCAAAAAGTCTACAAACGATAAGTGCTGGAGAGGATGTGGAAAAAAGAGAACACTCTTGCACTGTTGGTGGGAATGTAAATTGATACAGCCACTATGGAAGATGGTATGAGATTCCTTAGAAAACTAGGAATAAAACCACCATATAACCCAGCAATCCCACTCCTAGGCATATACCCTGAGGAAACCAAAACTGAAAAAGACACATGTATCCCGTTGTTCGTTGCAGCACTATTTACAATAGCTAGAACATGGAAGCAACCTGGATGTCCATCGACAGATAAATGGTTGAAGAAGTTGTGGTACATATACACAATGGAATATTACTCATCCATAAAAAGGAACATATTTGAGTCAGTTCTGATGAGAACTTAGAACCTATTATACACAGTGAAGTGAGTCAGAAAGAGAACGATAAATCACATATATACAGAATCTAGAAAAATGGTACTGAAGAATTTATTTACAGGGCAGCAATGGAGAAGCAGACATAGAGAATAGACTTATAGACATGGGAAGGGGAGGGGACAGGGTGAGATGTATGGAAAGAGTAACATGGAAACTTACATTACCATATATAAAATAGGTAGCCAACAGGAATTTGCTGTATGGCTCAGGAAACTCAAACAGGGGCTCTGTATCAACCTAGAGGGGTGGGATGGGGCAGGATATGGGAGGGGGGGTTCAAAAGGGAGGAAATGTATATATCAGTTCAGTTCAGTTCAGTCGCTCAGTCGTTCCGACTCTTTGCGACCCTGAATCGTAGCACGCCAGGCCTCCCTGTCCATCACCAACTCCCAGAGTTCACTGAGACTCACGTCCATCGAGTCAGTGATGCCATCCAGCCATCTCATCCTCTGTCGTCCCCTTCTCCTCCTGCCCCCAATCCCGCCCAGCATCAGAGTCTTTTCCAATGAGTCGACTCTTCACATGAGGTGGCCAAAGTACTGGAGTTTCAGTTTTAGCATCATTCCTCCCAAAGAAATCCCAGGGCTGATCTCCTTCAGGATGGACTAGTTGGATCTCCTTGCAGTCCAAGGGACTCTCAAGAGTCTTCTCCAACACCACAGTTCAAAAGCATCAATTCTTTGGAGCTCAGCCTTCTTCACAGTCCAACTCTCACATCCATACGTGACCACTGGAAAAACCATAGCCTTGACTAGACAGACCTTTGTTGGCAAAGTAATGTCTCTGCTTTTCAGCATGCTATCTAGGTTGGTCATAACTTTTCTTCCAAGAAGTAAGTGTCTTTTAATTTCTTGGCTGCAGTCACCATCTTCAGTGATTTTGGAGCCCAAAAAAATAAAGTCTGACACTGTTTCCTTATGGCTAATTCATGTTGAGGTTTGACAGAAAACAAGATTCTGTAAAGCAATTATCCTTCAATAAAAAAATAAATTAAAACAATCTGTTCTTGAACACAAAATAATTTTTAAAAACTGATCAATCATTGTAAGTGTTTTTATGGTATTCTCATATCTTTTGAGCATGTAGGGAGAGCAGTATTAGTGTTTTTTTCTTGCAGCTTTATTGCCATCAACCAGTGGAAATCTTAGCCTGTGTGACAGTAACAGAAAATTTTCCTCACATAAGTTAATTTTGTGTGTATATTATACTTACCCTGTTTTCAAGCTTGACTTGTCATCTCTCTCCTGCAATGAATGATGAGAACACTGTCCAAGGAGATTTATTCTTTGTCATTTGCAGCCAGTGTGCTGCTTTGTGGGAGGGCATGTGTGTGTCTCTGTGGGGTAGGGGCACCAGCAATGGAACTCATTGACAATTAGATTGCAACAGTAAAAATACAAAAATAAACCATCATCTTGAAGTATTATGCCATTAAAGCTAAGGTCACAAGCTATATCATTCCAGAGAGTTAAAGAGTTAGTTGGTTTTTTTCAACTAAAATTTTGTTTCAGTAATTACACTTTGACCTTAAGCAGTGATGGTTCTACAGTATCACATTCTGGAAAGATGTAATGGTCTTGGAAAGGGAGACATGGCCCTTGTTCTTTTAGTAGAATGTCTTTTATTATTATATATTTATTTTTAATTGGAGGACAATTGCTTTACAATATTGTGTTGGTTTCTGCCACACATCCACATGAATCAGCCTTGGGTATACAAAAGTCCCCTCCCTCTTGAACCTCCCTCCCATCCCATCCCACCCTTCCAGGTTTTAAGATAAGATGCATGATACCACCCCATACCAAGGCCCAGGGACTCAGAGTTGATCTGCCCCAGGTGCCTGATGGGCAGCTGTTGTTGGGAGCTGGATTTGTTGATGTCAAGGGGAAAGAGGAGGTTCTTGTGCAGGGCAGCTGGAGAAGTCTTGACCACAGAGGGCAGGGCAGACTAGAGTCCATGAGAGGAAATACGGCCACTGAAGTCCTGGTTACTGTAATCAAAGTCTGGAACCCTGGGAGACAAAGCCCCAGAAGATAGCTGAGAACACCACTGCATGTACCACACCTCCATAAGGTTTATGCTATCTGTCCTCCACAATGAGATGGTAATGATCTTTCTAAAATGTTCATCTGATTTTCATCCACTAGCTTGAAATTCCTCATGGGCTCTATAACTTTCAGATTAAAAGAATCAAAGACCCTTTCCAAGATCTTTAGCTGGTCACAGTAGGTCATTTTTGAACTGATGTTGGTCCATCATTCTGGCCTTATTTCCTGTTGGTACCAGGGGTGCCCTCATCACCTTAACCCACAGAACCTACACACTTCCCCAAGTTCATGATGCTATTTCTTACCTGCATGAGGTTCCTTCTGCTGGAATGGCTGTCCTTCTTGAGCTATCAAGCAGCTAATTACTATGTAATTAATTCCATCTTGGATTGACTTGGTTGAGAATTCATCATCATTCCCTCAGTGCCCAAATGCTTTTGTCATAGTATTCATCATATTTTACTCTAGTTATTCATTACTTATCTCCCACCATACCATATGCTTCTTGAGGGCAGAGACCAGGGCTCATTGTACTCAGCATTTCAGTGCCTAGCAAAGTGCTAGGCTATCTAAATAAATATTGAATAAATAAATTAACTACTTTAGATTATAATTGCCATATGAAAAAAGAAGTGTGGGAATGTAATGTACTTATTCTTTAATTTGAGCTATATTATGTTGCCAAATTCAGACTTAAATTGAAGAAAGTAGGGAAAACCACTAGACCATTCAGGTATGACCTAAATCAAATCCCTTATGATTATACAGTGGAAGTGAGAAATAGATTTAAGGGACTAGATCTGATAGATAGAGTGCCTGATGAACTATGGAATGAGGTTCGTGACATTGTACAGGAGACAGGGATCAAGACCATCCCCATGGAAAAGAAATGCAAAAAAGCAAAATGGCTGTCTGGGGAGGCCTTACAAATAGCTGTGAAAAGAAGAGAAGCAAAAAGCAAAGGAGAAAAGGAAAGATATAAGCATCTGAATGCAGAGTTCCAAAGAATAGCAAGAAGGGATAAGAAAGCCTTCTTTAGCTATCAATGCAAAGCAATAGAGGAAAACAACAGAATGGAAAAGACTAGAGATCTCTTCAAGAAAATCAGAGATACCAAAGAAACATTTCGTGCAAAGATGGGCTCGATAAAGGACAGAAATGGTATGGACCTAACAGAAGCAGAAGATATTAAAAAGAGATGGCAAGAATACACAGAAGAACTGTACAAAAAAGATCTTCATGTCCCAGATAATCATGATGGTGTGGTCACTGACCTAGAGCCAGACATCCTGGAATGTGAAGTCAAGTGGGCCTTAGAAAGCATCACTACAAACAAAGCTAGTGGAGGTGATGGAGTTCCAGTTGAGCTATTCCAAATCCTGAAAGATGA
>NW_011494813.1:1823894-1824267 GCF_000754665.1 Bison bison bison | reverse complement strand
TGGGAAATAGATGGGGAAACAGTGGAAACAGTGTCAGACTTTATTTTTCTGCGCTCCAAAATCACTGTAGATGGTGACTGCAGCCATGAAGTTAAAAGACGCTTACTCCTTGGAAGGAAAGTTATGACCAACCTAGATAGCATATTCAAAAGCAGAGACATTACTTTGCCAACAAAGGTGTGTCTAGTCAAGGCTATGGTTTTCCCAGTGGTCATGTATGGATGTGAGAGTTGGACTGTGAAGAAGGTTGAGCACCAAAGAATTGATGCTTTAGAACTGTGGTGTTGAGGAAGACTCTTGAGAGTCCCTTGGACTGCAAGGAGATCCAACCAGTCCATTCTGAAGGAGATCAGCCCTAGGATTTCTTTGGAAG
>NW_011494813.1:1822882-1823794 GCF_000754665.1 Bison bison bison | reverse complement strand
TTCCTGATGTTCAAGCTGGTTTTAGAAAAGGCGGAAGGAACCAGAGATCAAATTGCCAACATCCGCTGGATCATCGAAAAAGCAAGAGAGTTCCAGAAAAACATCTATTTTTGCTTTACTGACTATGCCAAAGCCTTTGACGGATCACAATAAACTGTGGAAAATTCTGAAAGAGATGGGAATACCAGACCACCTGATCTACCTCTTAAGAAATTTGTTTGCAGGTTAGGAAGCAACAGTTAGAACTGGACATGGAATAACAGACTGGTTCCAAATAGGAAAAGGAGTACATCAAGGCTGTGTATTGTCACCCTGTTTATTTAACTTATATGGAGAGTACATCATGAGATACGCTGGACTGGAAGAAACACAAGCTGGAATCAAGATTGCCGGGAGAAATATCAATAACCTCAGATATGCAGATGATGCCACCCTTATGGCAGAAAGTGAAGAGGAACTAAAAAGCCTCTTGATGAAAGTGAAAGTGGAGAGTGAAAAAGTTGGCTTAAAGCTCAACATTCAGAAAACGAAGATCATGGCATCTGGTCCCATCACTTCATGGGAAATAGATGGGGAAACAGTGGAAACAGTGTCAGACTTTATTTTTCTGCGCTCCAAAATCACTGTAGATGGTGACTGCAGCCATGAAGTTAAAAGACGCTTACTCCTTGGAAGGAAAGTTATGACCAACCTAGATAGCATATTCAAAAGCAGAGACATTACTTTGCCAACAAAGGTGTGTCTAGTCAAGGCTATGGTTTTCCCAGTGGTCATGTATGGATGTGAGAGTTGGACTGTGAAGAAGGTTGAGCACCAAAGAATTGATGCTTTTGAACTGTGGTGTTGGAGAAGACTCTTGAGAGTCCCTTGGACTGCAAGGAGATCCAACCAGTCCATTCTGAAGGAGATCAA
>NW_011494813.1:1792466-1822782 GCF_000754665.1 Bison bison bison | reverse complement strand
TCTTGAGAGTCCCTTGGACTGCAAGGAGATCCAACCAGTCCATTCTGAAGGAGATCAGCCCTAGGATTTCTTTGGAAGGAATGATGCTAAAGCTGAAACTCCAATTCTTTGGCCACCTCATGCGAAGAGTTGACTCATTGGAAAAGACTCTGATGCTGGGCGGGATTGGGGGCAGGAGGAGAAGGGGACGACAGAGGATGAGATGGCTGGATGGCATCACTGACTCAATGGACGTGAGTCTGAGTGAACTCCGGGAGTTGGTGATGGACAGGGAGGCCTGGCGTGCTGCGATTCATGGGGTCGCAAAGAGTCGGACACGACTGAGCGACTGATCTGATCTGATCTGATCTGATGTTTATAAATAATCTGAAAACTTAGTCAAGATAAGTGTATAGGTGGATATAGATATATTCAATTAATATAGTTAGGTAGATAGATCAATAGACAGATAAATATACAGAGATAGTTTAAAAGTTGTTTCATTCATGTAACTGCTCATCAATAAATATGTATTGAGTGACAGCTGTGTTACTGAGGTAAAAGTTGCTACCGTAAATTCACCTATTGTAAGTGTACCTGACAACAATTTCTAGTGTGTTTGCAGAGTTGAATGCTATTTACTGTGCCCTAATTTAGGAACATTTCCATTTCCCCCAAAAGAAAGCTTGTGTCCATTGGCATTCCCACACCCAGTTATAGGCAAACATGGATCTTCTTTCTGTCTCTATAGATTTGCCTTTTGGGGACATTTTCATAAATATAGTCAATACTTATATGATTTTTTGTGTTGCAGTTCTTTTGCTTAGCATAAGGTTTTTGAGCCCCCACCCTGTTGTGTATCATAAGGGATTTTATTCAGATATGACCTAAATCAAATCCCTTACAATTATACAGTGAAAACAACAAATAGATTCAAGGGATTAGATCTGATAGAGTGTCTGAAGAACTATGGACGGAGGTTTGTGACATTGTACTGGAGGCAGTGATCAAAGCCATCCCCAGGAAAAAGAAATGCAAAAAGGCAAAATGATTGTCTGAGGAGGCCTTACAAATAGCTGTGGGAAGAAGAGGAAGTGAAAGCCAAAGGAGAAAAGGATAGATATACCCATCTGAATGCAGAGTTCCAAAGAATAGCAAGGAGAGATAAGAAATCCTTCCTACATGAACAATGCAAAGAAATAGAGGAAAGCAGTAGAATGGGAAAGACTAGAGATCTCTTCAAGAAAATTAGAGATACTAATTTCATGCAAAGATGGGCACAATAAAGGACAGAAACCGTATAAACCTAACAGAAGCAGAAGATACTAAGAAGAGGTGGCAAGAATACATGGAAGAACTACACAAAAAAGACCTTAATGACCCAGATAACCACAATGGTGTGATCACTCACCTAGAGCCAGATATTCTGGAATGCGAAGTCAAGTGGGCCTTAGGAAGCATCACTGTGAACAAAGCTAGTGGAGGTAATGGAATTCCAGGTGACCTATTTCAAATCCTAAAAGACAATGCTATGAAAATGCTGCACTCAGTATGGCAGCAAATTTGGAAAACTCAGCAGTGGCCACAGGACTGGAAAAGGTCAGTTTTCATTCCAATCCCAAAGAAAGGCAGTGCCAAAGAATGCTCAAACTACCACACAATTGCTGGCTTAAAACTCAACATTCAAAAAACGAAGATCATGGCATCTGGTCCCATCACTTTGTGGCAAATAGACGGGGAAACAGTGGAAACAGTGACAGACTTTATTTTCTTGGGCTCCAAGATCACTGCAGATGGTGACTGCAGCCATGAAATTAAAAGACACTTGTTCCTTGGAAGAAAAGCTATGACCAAATTAAACAGCATATTAAAAAGCAGAGACATTACTTTGCCAACAAAAGTCTGTCTAGTCAAAATTATAGTTTTTCCAGTAGTCATGTATGGATGTGAGAGTTGGACAATAAAGAAAGCTGAGTGCCAAAGAATTGATGCTTCTGAACTGTGGTGCTGGAGAAGACTCTTGAGAGTTCCTTGGAATACAAGGAGATCAAACCAGTCGATCCTGAAGGAAATCAGTCCTGAATATTCATTGGAAGAACTGATGCTGAAGCTGAAACTCCAATACTTTGGCCACCTGATGCAAAGAACTGACTTATTGGAAAAGACCCTGATGCTAGGAAAGATTGAAGGTAGGAGAAGGGGACGACAGAAGATGAAATGATTGGATGGCATCACCAGCTCAATGGACATGAGTTTAAGCAAGCTCCGGGAGATGGTGAAGACAGGGAAGCCTGGCATGCTGCAGTTCACGGTGTCACAAAGAGTTGGATGTAACTGAACGACTGAACAACAACCTGTTGTGTAGACAAAGTACTTAAATCCTTCTTATTACCAAACAGCATTCCATAATATGAATATATGACATTTGATTTATCATTTCACTGATTGGTGGACATTTGGGTTGTGTTTCTTTGTGGAAATAACATGAACTTTGTGTGTGTGTGTGTTAGTCTCACAGTCATGTCCGACTATTTGTGACCCCATGGACTGGGGCTCACCAGGCTCCTCTTTCCTTGGAATTCTCCTGCCAAGAATACTGGAGTGGGTTGCCATTTCCTTCTCCAGGGGATCTTCCCAAGCTAGCGATCAAACCTGGGTCTCCCACATTGCAGGCAGATTGTTTACCATTTGATCTACCAGGGAAACCCCATGAGCTTTGGAATTCAAGAAAAATTCTTCTGATTGTGAGTCTGGTCTATGCTTTGCATCCCTACCTATGTTATATATATATTTAATATTTGGGAAGCAAACTGGTTCCCAGTTTCTTTTATTTGTGACACTGAAACCTTTTTTCCTGAAATTATTCATTCCCTAAAAAATCTACATTAAAACTTGCTCTAGACATGAAAAAATGTTCAAATTCTTAACAGTTTAAAGCTATACAGTCAGAGTTTGATACTGTAAGAGAGACTTCTCTGAAGTCAACCTGTCATATTTTCTACATTCATTGAGCTTTGAAACATGAGAAGAGTTTTATTGCAAGTGTCTTGTTCCTATGAGTGGTTGCTATGTGGAAATGGACATGATTTTCATCTTGAATCCATTGGAAGTGGATTTGTCAAATGCTAGGAACTACATGATTTGATAATTATTGTTTTCTCCTCTCCCAAGAAGCAAATCGCTGTCGTTACCAACTGTCATCAGTTAAATCAACTATCATCTCAGTGGCTATAGACCAGCTGAAGATCCCTCCTTTAATGAAATAAAGCCAAAACTAAGCACTCTCATTTCCCACAAAAATCTTTCTGCCTTTTACAGGGTCCCCACACATGCCTGCATCTATTCTAGCCCTTTGCACTTTCTCTAATTCTTGGTTTGTCTATCATCCCCACTAGACTTGAACCTTCTTAAAAACAACAACCAAGTCCTAGTTGGCCAGGACCTTCATCTTTAGAAGCACCCAATATCAGCTTTAAGTAGGACTTTGCCACAAAAATTGTATGTGACCACTTTATTTCATTGTGTCATCAGAAGCATAGCTATACTACCTTATATTCAAACTATAAAACAATACTTTGATTATTTGCTTCAGAATCCATGAAGCAGCCAGAAGTATCTGGTGAGTCTTTCAATGCAGAAGGTCCAAGAAGGATCCCACAGATTCCCTCCTATTTTAAAATCAGAGAGGAATGGTAATTCTCACATTTGCCAAGGCTTCCAGTTCCATCCTCCTGAAAATAAGGACAGCTGGATGCATAGAAGGAGTCTTGAGGGTAGCTGAGTGTGTATCCTGTTAGAAGCATCCAGGGCAGACCCTGAACCTGCTATGGCGATGGAACCTAGTATCAGGTCGGCTCGGTGCCCATTTTCATATGATGGGCTGGTTCAACTGCCCTAGGCTATGGGACATTTAATCCGTTTCCCTTTTGAATCAAGTGTTTATATAACTTGACATTTTTTAAAAAATAGGCTTTGTCTTCCCCAGTGCCTGTCGCTCCCTGTAAGACTCTAAAGCAAGCTCTGGCAGCAGACTTCTCTGTGTTTCTCCGAGCACCAAACTTTATCACAGACTAAAAATGAAGTCTCCTAGCTCTGAGAATACCTTTTATCACTTTGGACAAGTAACCAGTTGACTTAAATCCTCTCGTAACAGCCAATGCTGAAGTTGCAGTTAAAAAGAAGAGTCTTACCTACTTGAACTAATGCCATTTTACTGCACAATGGGAAACTTCCAGGTGACAACCTGCTGGAATCTCAGCAGTTAGTAAGCCTTATAACTACTCCAGTGAACGTAACTGGTAGTTTTTCCTCCTGCCTAAGGAGCTAATCTGTTTGCTGTATTAATATTCAACTTCTACAGATGTCACAGGTTAATTGCAATGCAATTACATTGTAATGCAAATACAGCAGCTCAGGAATCATTTTTTATTTTATTTTGATTAAACTATGGGCTTCCCATGTGGTGCTAGTGGTAAAGAACCCACCTGCCAATGCAGGTTCGATCCCTGGGTTGGGAAGATCCCTGGAGGAGGGCGTGGCAGCCCATTCTAGTATTCTTGCCTGGAGAATTCCATGGTCAGAGGAGCCTGGCAGTCCACTGGGTCACAAAGAGTCAGGCACGACTGAAGCAACTTGGCACACGCACCATTGATTTACAATGTTGTGTTAATTTCTGCTGCACAGCAAAGTGATCCAGTTGTATATATTCTTTTTCATATTATTTCCCACTGAGGTTTCATTTGATAACCTCAAAGTTCTCAAGCCCAGTGATTCTCACAGACAGCCTAGAAGTTTCTTGATTCTTCAAAGCCAATCTTCAGGGAACTTTCATGGCAACACATTATGTCATGATGTTATCATCTTCTCATTAGTATTTCCGTGCATGGTTCTACTTTATTCCTATCACTGTCTTTTTCCTTCTTGTCCTTTAATATTTCCACATACAGAGGTCAAAGATCTCTAACTTCCTATTTTGGTGCTATGTAAAGTGAGTTTTTGTCAGTGGTCTTTGATGAGATAATGCAGAAATGGCAAGTAAACATTTTATAACAGTTTATACATGTCTGCTGAATCTAGTGATAAAATTGAGGGTGTGTATTTTGTACATCTTTGGTTTTTTAAAATTCACTTTTCTGTTCATTGATTTCTATTGTATTTGACAGAAGTATCAATCTGTGAAGGACTGGGTTGGGGGAAGCAGATTCTTTACCATGAGTAGTTTAAGAAACATTATCCCAATCTAGCAGCACCTGGCTTGTGGGATAGATAGACAGGTCCCCACATTTTTCCCACCTAACAATATGGTTTGCCATTATTGGGAAGATTTAGTGGTAAAGGTCTTCATCTCCAGTGGGTTCTAATGTCTTCATATGACATCATGCCAACATCCAAGGATTGTGTTTTGGGATAAAGATACATGTGGGACTTGAATTCTAGGCTTTACCCATCAAAATGCTCCCTGTTCATCCCATCCCATCTACATAATCTCACATATTATGTAAAATAGCTTTCTGTTTTATTTCTGAAACTATGTTTCATAATACTTGCTTTTTTCCTAATTTGGGAGTTATTGGCACTTAATATGGTATTATTCTTTGGATTTTAAAATATACTGATGTCTTTCCTCATTTTATATTGTTTTTATTCAATAGTAGTGGACTAAGAACAAGCCTAAGTCTTTGGGACTTCCCTGGTGGTTCAATAGTTAAGAACTCATCTTCCAATTCGAGGGACACGAGTTCAGTCCCTGGTTGGGGAACTAAGATCCCACATGCCCCAGGGCAACTAAGCCCTTGTTGCTACTACGGAGCCCACATGCCACAACCAGAGAGAAGTCTGTGTGTTGCAATCAAAGATAATTTTTTAAAGTTATTGTAAGGATAAGCCTAGTTCTTTGATCAATCTTAAGTCAAATGGTAGTGCTTGCTGGTAATGTGTGTCTCATGAATTTTGTTTGAAGGCTCTTTGCTAATGGTGAAATTATGCAACTTGCTGCTGATAATGAAAAACTAGAATACTGTGATTATCATAATATTATGATATCATTTTCCCTGACAACCGTCTTTTGGTCACCATAATTAGCTGCCTTTTCTAATTTGAACAAATGCAGAGCAGTGGAGTCCCTCTTTCTCTGCCTCCTTCCATTGGTGACTGGCTGATCATCAGCCAGGCCTGTGGATGGGGTGTCTGTGTGTGTGTGTGTGTGTATCTGTATTTACAGGGGGACTGTGGACAGGGGCTCAGGAAGATGCGCCTCCCACAGCACTCTTCTTATCTGTCCTCTGCTCAGAGTGGAGCGCACGCCTTGGGTGCTCGGATGTTCTTTCATAGAAGCACTACCATCAGTCACATCTATAGCCATGTCTAGAGCACACCTGCTTATGGCAAGCCTTGTCCTTCCCGTGCCCTTGGACGAGGTTCTCTGGGACTTGCTGAGAGGCCAGGTCACACGAGGAGCACAAATCCTACTCTGTCAACTTTCACATCCACCCCACAGCCAGAGAGAGGGCCAGCTCTGCGTTCTAAAAAAGGCAACAACTCCCTGTACCAAAAAATGTCGCTCATCCTGCCTCAGAATGGGCCCAGGCTCAGAAGTATAGAGGCGTTTCATAATATTCCAGAAATATTCTCTGAATGACAGAAAATTGAGCCAGTGTCACCTTTATGGAGGAAGCTTACTTCTACCGATGGTCGCAGGGTTTCCATCTGGATTGGATGTCCTCAGAAAGGAGAGAAAGGAGAGAAAGGAGAAGCAGAGAGAAACAAAGGATGGGGGTGGCGGGGAGAGAGCAAGAGCGCCCCTGGTCTCTGTCACCCCTACGTACAGAAAACATCAAGTCTGCTCACCTAGAAATCAGCAAACTCCTAGGTCTGGATTTTCCCCCAGATGTGCTCTTGTGGTTTACAATTCAATATTCTGCTTCCCTTGTGTTGAACAGCAGGCAAACTTGCATTCAAATTGACCATTATTCCATACATAATATGAAATGTTTATTCTGAGGATGAAATAATAGATACATAGGGAAAGAAAATAGAAATGTAGTATTAAATGTGTGCATTTTTGTGTCATCTATTATCCTTAGGAGAGGCAGAGGGATAATTGTAGCATAACTACATTATGAACTATTAAAGGATATGGAACTACTTGAGGGCTAATTTAATTTTTGTTTGTTCTACAAAGGTCAGGTCTTAAAATAGCCTCTTGCAGGCATGCAAAGCCCTTTACTTTGCATAAGGTGGCTGGGAAGAAGCCTGGGTTTTAGAGTCAAATCAGCGAGTTTGCATGTGCAACATGTTCACTCATCTGTGTACTCATAAAGATGTGTGTTTCCCTTTGTTTCTCTATTGTAAGCCGTCTGCAGCATTCAGAAATCATCAGGATTTATTATATATTGTACGGATTTGTTCCATTTATGTATTCCTGCATTTTAAAGAGAAAGCTGCCTTAAGCAATCATTTTAAAGACCAAAAATAAATCTATCATGTAACAGCAGTTTTTAAATAATAGCATTTTTTAATATGTATGGAAAAATTAGATCAAAATGTTCTAGAAGGTGGTGACTTCTACACAGACATTAAAAAATAAAGTGATTTCAAATCTTGTCAGTTATAACAAAATATGAAAAATTATATACTAATTCATGGGTATGAACCATTGGTAAATGTATTTCTTTTTTGTTTGGTTTGTTTTTTAATTATTATTTTTTGTATTTCTTTATAAATACTGAATATAAAACAAAATACGGAGTTTAATATGTTACCTACATTATCTGGATCAAGCAAGAAGTAGTAATGGCCTCTACTTTTAATGAACAGCTTTATAGCATCTGTGTTTCCAACTTTTCTCATTAAAAAGTTAAAATATGAGCATTTTTAACAAAATAAACATTTCATTTTTTCACCTTATTGACTATGTTTCAAGCTCTTAAGTGATATTTTGCCCCTGAAAACAGTGACACCTGAATTTTTGACCCAGTTAAATCATCAACTTAACTATATAAAGTTGAACAGTTAACCTTATGAACCCATATTTCCTCATCCATAAAATGGGTTAGTAATATCCCCTGTTTAAAGAGAATTTTTGAGGAATAAATGATGCAATCACTATTAAGGAAATAACATATCTCTAGGCATAAAGTAAGCACTTAACATAAGCAAGTTGTTTGTTAGCTGTAAAGAACTTTCAACTTCTCTTCTACTGCCTCCACTGTTTCTTTCCTCCATTTCTGAGAAGGAAATGAAATAAAAATTCAGATTTCAATGAAAGTAGAATATTTAATGACGTTTCTTTGACCTGGAAAGTTCACCCTCTAGAACTAGTTTGAAAAGTGAAAGTGTTAGACACTCAGTAGTGTCCAACTGTTTGCAACCCCCCAGACTGTAGTGCACCTGGCTCTACTGTCCACGGGATTCTCCAGGCAAGAATACTGGAGTGGATTGCCGTTCCCTTCTCCAGGGGATCTTCCCAACCCAGGGATCAAACCCAGGTCTCTTGCATTGCAGGCAGATTCTGTACTGTCTGAGCCACCAGTGAGCCCTAAAATAGTTTGTGTTGTGTTGTGCTTAGTCACTCAGTCGTGTCTGACTCTTTGTGACCCCATGGACTGTATCCCACCTGGCTCTTCTGTCCATTGGGATTCTCCAGGCAAGAATCCTGGGGTGGGTTGCCATTCCCTTTTCCAGGGCATCTTCTTGACCCAGGGATCGAACCAGTCTCCTGTATTGCAGGCAGATTCTTTACTGCCTGAGCCACCAGGGAAGCTCTGAAATAGTTTACTTCAGTACAATAAAATATGTGCTTCAAAAAGTAGGAACCAGGTATTCAAGTAAGCATGGTATTTCCTTAAAGAGTGATGAATTTTCCCATCTGCACGTGATTATGAGGCCATGGTAAGTGTTTCCAGAGATGACAGATTTTAAAAGTTAATCAAATCATTGAATCAATAAGCATTTAAAATAAAAAAAAAGAAGCCTCTTAACCAGTACTGAATGTCTCCTTTAAGTCAACCATGCAAAGAGTTTATGTTCAGAGGAAAAAGCTCCCCTAGGCAACAAAGGCAAAGTAATCAACAAGAGCATTACCAAACACTTTTTTTTCTGGTATAATTTTTCTTTTCTTGAGTAATTTAGCTCATCTGATATATTTCCTAGAACTGATTTTTGACGCACGAGTATATCCATAATCCCTGAATGAATTCCTGCCAGAGCTTTGGTCATTGTGTAACACAGACAGTCACACCATTCCAACAAATTTCTTTGTCCTAATTGGTTAATACTTTCTGTCTGTTTTGTCTTCTCCAAGACTTCTTGCAAATTAAGTATTAGCTATATAAGATGAAACATCAAATTAGTGAGCAAAAGAGAGTCACTGAATCGTGATCCTAGGCTGTAGCCAGTGAGCCACACTGAAAAAGTGATTTTTCTAAAATGATTCAGTAGCTGCCACTTGCAGAGTCATCTGTCAGAGGTGGTTTGGTGTAACCTTGTCAGGGGACCGGGAATAAATCCGATAGTGTTTGAAGGTTCCCTCCCTGCTTTCCTTCCTTTATTCTTTCCTGCCTTCAGTAAATATTTATTAAGGGCTTTCTCTGTGCTAAGTGCTTTGGCAAGAACCCAGGGGTGAATCAGATATGTATCCTGTCCTGAAGAGGTTTATAATCTAGCAGAGAAAGAAAGCAGGAATCACCTGAACTCATATGCTAAGTGATGTGAGAGTTGTCTAAAGTGATGGGATAATTCAGAGGGGAGACTTGATTTCAGTTTGGGGAATTAAAGAAAACATGAATCTCTTGAAGTCTGAGAAGAGTTTTGGATCTTTTTCAAGAAAAGTAAACCTCTCATTAACCATATCATTTCAAAGAGTTTATGGAAGCACTGGATGTATGTGTGTATTTGTGTGATGTGTGGTATGTGTGTATGTGGTATATGTGTATATATGTGGTATGTATATGTGGTGTGTATATATGTATGTTATGTGTGTGATATGTGTGTATGCCATGTGGATGTACATGAGGTGTGTATGTATATGTGGTATGTGTATGTGTGTGAGGTGTATATATGTGTGTGGTGTGTGTGTGTGTGTGAGGTGTGTGTGTGTGTGTGAGGTGTGTATCTGTGGTGTGTGTGTATATGTATGTGATGTGTGTGTGGCGTGCATTTGTGAGTGGGGTGTGTATGTGTGGGGATGTGTATTTGTGTGTGATGTGTGTGTGGTGTGCGACTATGTGTGTGAGGTAGGTATGTGTGTGGTGTGTGTGTGTGAGGTGTGTATGTGATATGTGTGTGAGGTATGTATGTGATATGTGTGTGGGGGTGTAAGGTGTGTATGTGATATGTGTGAGGTGTGTATGTGTGTGAGGTGTGTATGTGTGTGAAGTATATATGTGTGTATGTGTGTTTGGGGATGGGGACGTGCTAGGCTGCAGGTTAAGGCTCCTTGACTTGGACAATAAGTATCTGACGTGAACCCTCAAGTAGAGATAGGAGGACTTGGATGGGAAGAACATATCAGAAGGAGCTGTGGACAGAGAGAGCACCAGGAGGAAACTGGGAACTAAAAAAGCACAACCATCTGGTCTTAGATTCTGTTTTCCTGTTTGAGAAGCAATTTTCTGTTTGAGTCACCCTGCTAAACTTTAGGGACCTTCGTGAGCCACAGACATGCTAAAAGTTTGTTATTTTGATAAAATCCTTTCTTTTCATCAAGTACCTTTTCTAGATGAAAAGGTTTTATTTTTCCTGATGAAAAGGTTTTATTTTTCCTGTATATTAGTCCCTCTGAGAAAAGCATGTGAAACCAGCGGCCTTGTGTAATGAAAGTTTTTTTAAGTCTTTTCTGTGTCCATCTATAATGGGGTTATCTTCCCAGTAAACTTTGAATGCTACTTTAAATAATCCCAGTCATTCATACAAAATACTGAAAATTCTTGATCTGAGCAAATTACTGTTTAATCAAGGTAAACATCATAAGGTGGCAACCTTATTGAAGTTTATTATGTTCTCCTTTGGCATTTTGGGGGGTGTTTCAAAGTCTATGCTCAAAATACATACATCAAATAAATAACCAAACACTTCACTTTTCATGGTATGTGAAATGTGTCCTCTGCTTTCTATTTTTAAAAAATGGAATGGACCCACTTCCTATAATTTCAGGGCATATTAAGTGATGTAATACTTGTACAGGGCTTGGGAAAGGCTCACATCATAGTGTTCAGCTGATGTCAGCTATCATCATCATTTATTTTTATGTTTACCTTAGATATTTTTCTACATCTTTTCAGTACCTGATTCTTCAGCTAAATACCTTCTACATACTATTCAGCAAAAATTTTACCCAGGAAGTCATCAACCCTTAGAAATAGGGCCCTCTTAATGCCAATCCAAAGTCAGAAAATTCAAGCTCTCAAAACAGATAATTTGAGGAGCAATTGGTGACATATCTCTTTATCCACTTGGATTGCTTAACAGAATATCATAAAGTCAGTAGTTTATAAACAACAGAAATTTATTTCTTACAACTCTGGGGGCTGGAAAGCCCAAGATCAAGAGTTAGTATCTGTGGGTGCCTGAAACCTGGCCCATAGATACCCATCTTCTCACTGTATCTCACATGGCAGGAGGGGTGAAGGAGCTCTCTGGGGTTTCTATTGTAAGGGCACTAATCCCGTTCATGAAGACTTCACCCTCATGACTTAATCAATTCCAGAAGGCCTCAGCTCCAAATAATGTCACTTTGGGCATTATCTTTCAATATATGAATTTGGAGGGCACTCAAACCTTCAGTCTATAAAAACATAAAAAGTGATTCTTTTTTAACATGAAGTAGCATTTGAATCAGAGAAGGCAATGGCACCCCACTCCAGTACTCTTGCCTGGAAAATCCCATGGACAGAGGAGCCTGGAAGGCTGCAGTCCATGGGGTCACGGAGGGTCAGACACGAGAGAGAGACCTCACTTTCACTTTTCACTTTCATGCGTTGGAGAAGGAAATGGCAACCCACTCCACTGTTCTTGCCTGGAGAATCCCAGGGACGGGAGAGTCTGGTGGGCTGCCGTCTATGGGGTTGCACAGAGTCGGACACGACTGAAGTGACTTAGCAGCAGCCGCAGCATTTGAATAAAAACAAGAAAGTATGTGCCACAGGTTCTTTAAATAAGCTTCTCTAAAACTATATAGTTTTCAAAGTGTGATCCTTGGACCAGCAGCAGTAGCATCACTTGGCAATTGTTCAAGTTGCAGATGCTCAGGCCCAGACCTGAACTACTGAATTTGAAATTAGGGAATTGGAGCTCAGTGATATTTTTTCGTATAAGCTCTCCAGGTGATTCTGATGCATGTTAAGATCTGAGAACCACCACTCTAACACATTTCAGATTAAAAATAAACTTCATTGTGGAATAAGCATTGTTATTTGCACATTAAAAATATTATAACCATTTTCCTTACATTCATTATATAAGAGATTAACTTGGCAATATAAAAGTAAACACAAGCTCACAGCAATGGATATCATTTAGTAACCAAATTATGTATTCGTTACAGCAGCCTCCAGCATCTTCACTGCCCTGCATCCTACAGCATGTTGATTGTGTATAGATGTAACGTGAGCTGTGACACTTTCTGTTACACCCATCCCTGGTGTCTTAGTGGTAAAAATCCACCTGCAATGCAGGAGACACAGGAGACATAGGCTGGATCCCTGGGTCAGGAAGATGCCCTGGTGAAGGAAACGGCAACCCACTCCAGTATTCTTGCCTGGAGGATCCCATGGACAGGGGAACCTGGTGGGCCACAGTCCATGGAGTCACAAAGAGTTGGACATGACTGAAGCGACTTAGCACGCAGCACATCCCTTTATGTAGGTTTTTCACAACTTCCTCCTCCTTTTTCTAACTTCCTCCTACAACGATCATCCTGAGTACAAAATACTTAGCAAAATGCAAAACATTAGACAAACTTTCATCCTTTGTTATTGGCAATGGGGTCAGAAACCCGCCCCTGTGCTGTATCAAAACATGATCTCATTAGTGGGCACACATAACCCAAACATCAGTTGATTTTCCTGGATTCAAATTTCCTGAACACGCCTGTTTGAGGGTGGAAGAACTCACTCAGGACTGCTGTCATTTCCAAGGAACTTGACTTCTTCCCCACTCTCAGCTTGTCCCTTCCAGAGAACTCCCCTCTGGGACCAAGACAGATAGGAATTCCTGAACACAGACAGAAATGTGCATCCTCAAATAACACCAAGCACATTGTGCCAGCCATGCAGAGTCTATACCTGTTCTTATTCTTGCTGTCCTAAAATTAGGAACACGGTCTATATGTGCCCTGGTTGCAGATTTGTCTCAGGCAGAAGTCTGATTTTCTTTCATTCTGTGTTTTCTCCCCCCAGAGTCTGGAAAATAGGGCATGCCTATTTTCTGGTGGCCGTTCAGAAACAGGCTCCCTGAACATCAGAGAGGAGGGGAGGGCTGACCTTCTCAGGCCCTTGCTATCTCAGGCTACCACTCTTAGAGGGAAAGAAATGATGTGAAGAAACTGAACCATGACGTTTGTTTAATTTAAAAGCCTGCTTCTGCCAAGAATCCGCTAGAAAAATAGTGAGCTGGGCTGTTAAATGTTGAGCTCTCTTATGGGACCCCCTTCAGCCTGGTGGACACAGCCCTGGATGAGGGTGATGAGGCAGAGCTGGTTTTATGCCTTAGAAGAGGTTTGGAAAGGGCCTGGGAGGGATTCGGGTCACCAGGTTTAGGGGATGGCGTGAGGGGCCCAGCAGGGCTGTAGGTTTCCAGTGATGCTTCCTCAGAGCCATGCTGCCCGCCTTTGGACTGTCTTTCCTCCCAGGTGCCTGGCCTCACCTCTGGGCCATTGAGGAGCATTAGGGAACCACTTTCCTGGCCCAGTTCTACCAAGAAAGCTTCTGGGTTTGCTTCTCATCTTGTTGAGACAGCAACTGAGAGCTCATATGTAAATATCAATAAAAGTATTGGTCACTCAGACTCTTTGTGACCCCATGGACTGTAGCCCGCTAGGCTCCTCTCTCCATGAAAGTCTCCAGGCAAGAATACTGGAGTGGGTTGCCATTTTCTTCTCAAATATCAATAAATGCTTCATTGTAAGACCAGTGAGAGAAGGGTGTGGGAATTAAAGGCCTTTTCTTGTCCTAGAGGCACATTTTATGCCACAGGTTCTAACCTTGGTTACTGTGCTATTGGAAGGAGTGAGCTTGGCCATCGTCTTGGGTAAGAATACTAGAAGCACTCCCTCCTGGAAGACGGGAGGGTATGAAGGTCCAGCTCCGGAGAAGCATCTCTGAGATGCTGATTTGCAAGCACTGATTTATTACAAAGTGATCCTTGGGGATCATGGAGAGCACGACTGGGCAGAGGAAGAAGTAGAACTATGATGTCACCACCATGGCCTCTGCTGATCCTGCAGATCACTCTGACGGTTGTCAACAGTTGGGATGAGAGGAGTGGGCCTTTCTACTGTGATCCTTCCTTGGGGATAGGCTGTCCTCTGGAAAGAGATGTGACCTTGGGCAAAATGACTCTCTTCCACCTTAAACAATCCCTAGAAAGGATCTCAGCTGAGAGTTTTGTTGGTGTTTAGCCGCTAGGTCATGTCTGACTCTTGCAGCCTCATGGGCTGTAGCCCACCAGGCTTCCCTGTCCATGGGATTTTCCAGGTAAAAATACTGGAGTGAGGTGCCATTTCCTACTTCAGGGGATCTTTCCATTTCAGGGATCGAACCCAGGTCTCCTGCATTGCAGGCAGATTCTTTACCACTGAGCCAACTGGGAAACCTGTACTGGCTGCCAATACTTCCAGCCTCTGAGATGAGGAGGGCTTCAGTCCTGAGGTAAGGGTAGGGGGAAAGCTGGGCCACACTCCACCAGTCACTACAAAGAATAGTAAAAAAAAAAAACAAAAAAAAGACTGTAATAGGTAGTTAAATGGTTTATGTGGGTAGTTGTGAAACAAGAAGTATGACATCATCAAACTCCCACCCATGCAAATGGTTTGTGCTCAGGGAGGAAACACTGGATTGAACAGCTTGTTATTCATGGAGAGCAGATACCGCTTCCAAACATCATCCTATTCATGTCACTCTAAGAAGCAACTGCCTTTGATTCTGTGCTTAAAAATTTAAACATAGTAGGTAAATTTCCAGAACGAGGCCAAAGACACATCTGGGTTTGAATTCTCAATGCACAGCTGCCAGAAAGGACATATCCCACATGTAAACTAGCCAGCTCGAAAAATCTATTCTTAGATAATGTCAATGACCATGGAAAACAGACCTCTGTTACTGGAGTTAATTGAGAGAGTTCAGGTCCAAATTACTTTATCAGTCATTTAGTCGATGACATTTATTGAGCAAATAACCTTTTATATAAAGGTTGTAGGGCACCACCAAAGTGGAGTGGAAATGACTACTCACATTTGACTCATTCTTCATTGTCTGTAGACTACTTTAGCAAAATACTATCTCATTTAATGAGCTCTGTGAATGTCCCCATTTTATAGATGAGGAAAGTGAAGGTCAGAAAGGCAAGTAAATTACCCAAGTTCAAGCAACTAATAATAGGTGCTATTATTTTCCCTAAAGTATTTGCTAGGAATCTTTAATCCAAAAGAAATTACAGCTGTCTCTCAGAGTGGGAGTATCAGAGAAAGCTGGTGTGTGTCTGTGTGTGGGGGTGTGTGTGTGTGTGTGTAAAACAGCGAAACAGTCGTGAACTTAGTATGGATAGGATAAGCAGTGCATCTCTGAGATGACTTCAGTCTTTAGAAGGATTCTCTAACCCAGCACTCAAAAATATGGAGTAGGCTTGAAGAAAAATCAATCAACAGTTGCTCCTTTGAGTGATCTCTCTAAAGATGAGGAATCTAATGGTGACTCCAGCTGTGAAGCTGTGAGATGTAACAAGTCCAAGTGCAATTTAAATCAATGCAGGACTCTTTCTTTCTATACCAGTGAATCCCTTTAAGATATTTTTTCAATTCCTCAATCTCTCCTTTACTTAATCATCTATGGGACTGAAGCTGGAGCTATTTGCCAGTAAAATAGTTCTACTAGATTTATTATCCTTGGAACCGGTTTCTTTAGATGCTCCTCCCTGTTGCACACAGCCTTATAATGTTGTCTAAGATGGCAGAAAGTGAAGAGGAACTAAAAAGCCTCTTGATGAAAGTGGAAGAGGAGAGTGGAAAAGTTGGCTTAAAGCTCAACATTCAGAAAACGAAGATCATGGCATCTGGTCCCATCACTTCATGGGAAATAGATGGGGAAACAGTGGAAACAGTGTCAGACTTTATTTTGGGGGGATCCAAAATCACTGCAGATGGTGACTGCGGCCATGGAATTAAAAGACGCTTACTCCTTGGAAGGAAAGTTATGACCAACCTAGATAGCATATTGAAAAGCAGAGACATTACTTTGCCAACAAAGGTCCATCTAGTCAAGGCTATGGTTTTTCCTGTGGTCATGTATGGATGTGAGAGTTGGACTGTGAAGAAGGCTGAGCACCAAAGAATTGATGCTTTTGAACTGTGGTGTTGGAGAAGACTCTTGAGAGTCCCTGGAACTGCAAGGAGATCCAGCCTGTCCATTCTGAAGGAGATCAGCCCTGGGATTTCTTTGGAAGGAATGATGCTGAAGCTGAAACTCCAGTACTTTGGCCACCTCATGCGAAGAGTTGACTCATTGGAAAAGACTCTGATGCTGGGAGGGATTGGGGGCAGGAGGAGAAGGGGACGACAGAGGATGAGATGGCTGGATGGCATCACTGACTCAATGGACATGGGTCTGGATGAACTCTGGGAGTTGGTGATGGACAGGGAGGCCTGGCATGCTGCGATTCATGGGGTCGCAAAGAGCTGGACATGACTGAGCGACTGAACTGGACTGAACTGAAGACAACGTGATCTTCCTCACTAGATTCTATAGGTAGACCCTTCCCCCACTGACCAGCTCCATTAAAGAATTCCCACAATTGGTCCAATCTAGTTTTTCTGATAGAATATAAACATAGAGTAAAATGCAGTGTTAGAAGGAATTTAAGCTAGGTCTTACTGATGGATAGAGGGGAAGACAAGACTAAGAACCTCTGAGACACTGTATCTGTGAAGGAGCAAATCTTACTCGTAAGTCATTTTGGTTTCTTTAAAGATGAACATGATGGGTAATTTCTCTTCTCTGCCATAACAGTGAGTATGGTGGTGGTAGGTGGCTCAGTAGTCAGTAAGAACCCACTAAAACTGAGTTTGAGGGTGGAGGGAAGCAATCAAGCCCGGTAAGCCAGAGCACGGAGGGATGTCAGTAAATAATACAAGGTCTAGACAGATGTAGAGGAGGGGTCTTAAGAGACAGTGGAGTTGCTTTGTATGGTATATGGAGCATGGAAGTGAGATGTTTGCTTCCAGAACTTTTGCTAGCAGATAATGGTATCTAGGCATCCTCAGTGAGAGAAATGAGAGTGCCAAGAGGCTCAGATGAAAACTCAGAGGGAGAAGACTGGGATCCAGTTTCTGACTGAAATATGCTTTGGGGATTTGGCTAGACAATTGAGCCAGAAAGTCAACCCCGAGAGCTCCAGAGCCCAGTTGGGAAGAGCTGTAGGTAGGTGTGGCTAGGGTAGGGACAGATGTTAGACAGAAACTCCCAGAGGAGGACCTTCTGTGGCCAAAGCAAAACTGAAAGACATATGGGCAGATCAACTGTAGGAAACTGAGAGAGCTGGGCTGGCCGGGAAACTGAGAGGGCATGGTACTGGCTCTTGGATGCTGAGCCTCTTGGGAATGGAAAGACAAGAAGAGAAGGGGTCAGTCTGAGAAAGTCTGTTTAGAGAAAAGGTCACATACAGTGTTGTTCATGTTTCTGGAGCATCTGAAAGAGAATAGATGAGACCTTTCATCGGCAGCCAGCCTGAGCTGCGCCATGAGCTTGTGTCTGATCAGAATGAGCCTAAGCATCTTCTGAGGACTCTGGTCCTTCTCTCTGGCCAGCTAAAGTCCTGAGTTTCCACAATCAAAAATAACGTGGGCACTGATCTGCTAGCGCAATATTGATACATGGTTATGGATCTGTAGATGGAAGTGCAAGGCTTTTGGCTCAAAGTATTGGTTTAAACCACTCACCGCAATTTTTTTTAGAAGTAAAAAACAACAAAAATTATAGTCCACAAGTTACTCAAATTGACTATAATGCCCTTCCTTTAAGGTGACTGTGAATTCATCAGGCATCAGGATTACCACTTAATTCCTCAGAGATGTCAGTTACCAGTTAGTTTCATGGAGACAGGTTTATCTTCAAGTAGGCACAGGGATTCATAGTGTTTTTATTTTTGTTTCTGTTTTCACTTTTCTACCATCCCCTGGATCATGTTGTTTCTATCCATACAGAATGCTGTGATAATCACTCAACAAGTTAGAAAAATAAACATGACCTGGATTTTCATCATCTCATGCATGATGAAAAATATGCGTCTAGGTTTTACATTACATAACCCTCCCCTTTCGAAGGAGAATAATGACTAGACTCCAAGTTTGTTAAAATAACAATGGGTCTCGTTATTCATAATCATATAATTCTCAAAATTTTTTCAAGAAGTGGTCTTGCTTTGCCATTGTGTTGCCTGCAGCTCCCATCTCTATTCATGACTCTGTGTTTGTCTAGGCTGTGTGCTGCTCATCATCAGTCTGGTTCTCTTTTCAGTCACATTCCCACAGGTGCCACCTGCTTTTCATGATCAACTCTAGGGCTTCTTTGTTTAATACCAACTTGGCACCCCTTTCTGTCATTGTCTTGTAAACTTTGGTGCTTTCTGACTAGTACTCTGTGGGCTAAGATAGGACCTTGATAGATCATTTAATCTCAAACCTTGCCTTCCAAGAGAATTAGAACAGAACCCTCCCAGAGAGGTAAGAACCTAATTCTCAAAGACATTCCAAGAAAGTAATTTCACAGCTTTCCTTACTGTCCCACTTATATGTTTTAAAAGACAATAACCTTTATAGACAGAAAATGACTCTTCTTTAAAAATCTCTAATTTAGCTTCCTCATGCTGCAATTTAAATTCTTCTTGGGAGCCCAGGAGGGATGAAGAATGGTTGGTAGATGCCCTTATATTCTGAAAGAGCCTCCTAATTGTCCCTATATTTCTTTTTTCCTTTAGCTATCTGGTCATTGATCTTCAAGCACTGCTTATCATTTGTTTTGGTTGCATGGTTTGGGGGCTTTTTTTAGCTCCACTTCACAAAACAAGAGAAGGCATGATGGGTTGGCCGTACAAGCTAGAGAGTATCAGAAAACCTGACCCCACGCTTGTGAGCCCAGTTGCACCAGGCACATTAGTCGTCACACACAAAAATCCCACGCCCCAAACAGAGGTTATTCAGAGCTCAGAAACTAAAAGTGGCACATCTTCTACTAAGAAAGATAGGACACAAATAAAGTTGAATGTTTTTCCTGTTCAGGGTTAATTTTCTCCTGTTTTCCAGATCATCAAGATATGTCCTGTAAAATACACTTTTTCACTTTCAAATAAAACTATCAGTCAGGCTCTCAGCCAGCAAGAAAGACAGACCAAACAGCACACTCAAATTAGGGTGATTGGAGGAGAGTGTAGGAAAGAGACTCAGGTGAAACAGGGTGAGGGGAGCTCCAGGAAGTGGGAATAACTGGGCTCTGTTCTCACCCCAAAGTCTGAAGAGTTGAGGAAACCAGAACCCAGGTACAGAGAGGACCATAGAGAGAGAGTCCAATGGGAGCTGGGTCCCTGAGTGAGGGGTGCAGCAAGACCACTGTGACTCCACGGCTCACTGCAGCTATTCTTCTGGCAGTGTGGCATCTCCCAAAAGGTGGCCAGTCTACAAAGAAAGCAGGAGGGTTTGGGAGCCTACTGCTGTGGTCCATTTAAGTCAGCCTTCCAAGGCCCAGAGTAAACAGGGAAAAGTTGGAGAGTAGGCCTTGGCTGGTGGGCAAATGAATGATTCCCAGCATTGATGGTAGGAAGAAATTTGGCTTCTTATGAAAAGTAGAATTTGGGTTATCTATTCTGCTTAGTTCATCTTTCTTTGGAAAGTGCATTATTTCAACAGTGTGGCTGTAGAAGAAACAGCTAATTGTTAGTAGAGGCAAGTCTACAGTTCTGATTTGCTGAGGTCATCCAAAATGACTTATCCTGGTACAATAAAGAATCAATAGTCGAGTATCAACTGGAAGTTGCCATTGATTTTGGGGAATGCCATCTCCTGGTGCATTAACAGAGTTAATGCTTCTCACTTCAAGGGTTGGAACAAACCTCAAATCTCTCTGCAAGCTTTCTGCCACCAGTATTAATTATTCAGACATTTTACCCTTTAAGGGTGGGAAGAGTGATTACTTCTTCAGGCTTTGATTTCAGGATCTTCCTGAGTCTGCCCTTTCCTCCCTCTCATTTGCAGAGAAGCAAGTGCAGATTTATATCAGAAACATAGGCTCAAATGGTTTTCCTGGTTCCAACCTTTGGACTTCACAGTAATGTCTTCCTGCCTCTGTGTTTCATAAAAATGGAAGCAAAGTGTTTCCGAAAGTCTGACTTAAAGAATGAGAATCTGGCATATGGTTATTCTTATCCCTACCCTATTTTTATCAGCAGTCTCAGTGACATAAGAGATTTTAGAACTCAAACTCTCTTTCAGGATCGCCTTTCTACCTCACGGACATCAGTAGCCTGACGTGTAACTTGGATATATATACCCTGCCAAGTTGTTAGGGAACAGCTAATAAAAAATCGCAGGTGCTGAAAAAAGTGACGTATCGTTTACCTTTTGATAACATTGCCATCTCCATGTACTGACTTTATCTACTGCCTCTTTACTGCTCATATTTTCAGCAAGCAGCCAGTGGTTTGAGTTTAACCTCTCTGGTTAAATGTCTACAAGAGCAGAAATAGGAATACTATTTTTTTTTTCCCTATTGAAAGCAAAACAAAACATAGAGAGAGAGAGAGAGAATGAAGTGAAAAAGAAAAATTTTCCTAGCCTGTCTCTATCCCTTCAACTGTTAAAAAAAAAAAAAAAGGTCAAAAGAAGATCCCCTAGTTTTTCAATTGTTCGGAAATGGTTAACCGACTTACATAAAGAATCAGAGCCTTTCAGTCTCTCAGCCGTCTTGTCAAGTATGGCTTTTTTTGATGACAGCGGAACTGCTCAGTAAGTTACTTTTTACCCAGAATGGTCTCAGAGATCCTCTTACAGCCCAGTGATTTCTCAGCCACAGGAAACAGCTATCCTGACCCTGGATGAAGCCATGAAATGGAATTTTTGACTTCGCCATGTCTTGCCCTGTCAGTTACCCAACTCCTAAGTGTTGTGTGTGTGTATGTGCGTGTGTGTGTGTGTGCTCAGTCATGTCTGACTCTTTGCGACCCCATGAACAGTAGCCCACCAGGCTTCTCCAGCCATGGAGTTTCCAGGCAAGAGTCTTGGAGTGGGTTGAACACCTGGCTCTTGCTTCTCCTCCTTTGGCAGGATTCTTTACCACCAATGATACCTGGAAAGTCCTTACTCCCCTAAGTGTTGCTGGCCTTCAGTCTGCCTTTACCTGTCCGGAGAGTCTGTTGAAACACATCCATACCCTCCAGACACCTTCATCCTGTGTCCCAGTGTTCTCAGGACCACTTTAGCTGGCAGATATCTTAGGGCAGTGATTAATTAATTTTAATCCATCCCAAAATTACTTAAATTTCATGAAGGGCTCTTAGATACCAGCGCAAAGATAATGTTGGCAATTTAGGGGCACCTATGCCTTCTCATTCTCTTCAAATCACATGCCATGAGACATGGCTAATACTTTGCAAGTCTACTTTGTTTCATATATTTATCTCTTTTGGGTTTCATAATGACTCCCAAGTAAGAAGCCAGTATTTGGAAATGATAAATGATTTCTCTAAAGACACAGATAATGAGAGCCAAGAGCCTCATGAAGTCACAGAGGACCCTTCCGTATTGTCAAAAACACACCATATGTTACCTCCCTGGTTAGATGCAGGGAAGAATTTCCTAATCAAGGCATTGTTAAACATCCAGATGTATTCCTGGTCATCTCTAGAGATTTTAGGAAGACACTAAATTTAAAGTATGGGCTTCTCATTGGTTAGGACTCTGCACTTCCACTGCAGGGCGCACAGGTTCCATCCCTGCTTGGGGAACTGAGATCCTGCAAGTCGCACACAGCACAGCCAAAAAAAACGAGAAAAAAAAAAAAAATATATGGGCTTCCCTGAAAGAGAGGTCATGTATTCAAAGACCTTTGAAGTCTATTTAAGCAAATGGGCACTGTGTTATTTTATATATATATATATATCAGATCAGTCGCTCAGTCGTGTCCAACTCCTTGCGACCCCATGAATCGCAGCACGCCAGGTCTCCCTGTCCATCACCAAATCCCGGAGTTCACTCAGACTCACGAGTGATGTGATCGAGTCAGTGATGCCATCCAGCCATCTCATCCTCTGTCGTCCCCTTCTCCTCCTGCCCCCAATCCCTCCCAGGATCAGGGTCTTTTCCAATGAATCAACTCTTCGCATGAGGTGGCCAAAGTACTGGAGTTTCAGCTTTAGCATCATTCCTTCCAAAGAAATCCCAGGGCTGATCTCCTTCAGGATGGACTGGTTGGATCTCCTTGCAGTCCAAGGGACTCTCGAGAGTCTTCTCCAACACCACAGTTCAAAAGCATCAGTTCTTCGGTGCTCAGCCTTCTTCACAGTCCAACTCTCACATCCATACATGACCACAGGAAAAACCATAGTCTTGACTAGACAACTATATATAGAATTGTTTTACAATGTTGTATTAATTTCTACTGTACAGCAAAGTGAACCAGATATATATATATATATATATATATATATATCCACTCTTTTTTGGATTTCCTTCCCATTTATGTCACCCCAAGCTATACAGTAGGTGCTCATTAGTTATCTGTTTATACATAGTATCAATAATGTACATATGTCACATATGTCAATCCTAATCTCCCAATGCCTTCTGCACATCCTCCTTCCCCCTTGGTGTCCATACATTTGCTGTTTAGGTCTGTGTCTCTCCTTCTGCTTTGCAAGATCATCTATACCATTTTTCTAGATTCCGCATATATACAATATTTGTTTTTCTCTTTCTGATTTACTTTACTTTGTATGACAGTCTCTAAGTCCATCCACATCTCTACAAATGACTCAATTTTGTTCCTTCTTACAGCTAATATCCCATTATATATATATATACACACACACATCTCTTCTATCCATTCCTCTGCTGATGGACATTTAGATTGCTTCAATATCCTGGCTATTGGAAACAGTGTTGCAGTGGGCATCGGGGGTGCGTGCCTCTTTTTGTATTATGGTTGTTTTCTCTGGGTGTATGCCCAGTAATAAGATTGCTGGGTCATATGATAGTTCTATTTTTAGTTTTCTAAGGAACCTTCATGCTGTTCTCCATAGTGGCTGAATCAATTTACATTCCCACAACAGTGTTAGAGGGTTCCCTTTTCCTTCTTATTCATCAGTATCATGGAATTCGTGTATCAGGATGGGCTAAGTTATTCTAATAACAACAATGCCAAAATCTCAGGAGTCCACAAGGACAAGGATGTGCTTTTTGCTCTCACTACACGGTCATCACAGTCAGCCATCTTCCTCCCTCCAAGACCCAGACGGAGGAAGCAGCCACTGTCTGGACATTGCTGGTCCCCACGGCAGAGGGAAAAAGTGCTGGATAGGCTCTCGCCCTGGCAGTGGACTGGTCTGACCCAGAAGTGATACCTGTCACTTCCATTCACGACTCACTGGCTAGAGCATATTGCACAGCCCAGCACAACCACACAGTGAGCCAGGAGGTGCCATCCTACCGTGAGCCCTGGAGGCAGAGAGCCGAGAATATTTTTGAACAGCATTAATGACTGCCAAACGGCCTACATGTGTCAGGCTCTTAGTGAGGTCCAGGCACACAGCCTCCACTTAAGGTCTATACGTTCATACTGAAGAGTCGGATACATAAACCAGCAACTTCAGGAACATTTCATGAGATCTCTGGTAAAGGGTGCACAGGTGCATATATGAGGGAAGCGTCTTCAATTATTCGCAGTCATAAGAGGCCTTTAGAGAAGATTGTGTTTATGATGTAACCTGAATGACAACTAGATGCTAGCCAGGCAACAAAGGGTGACCTGCTGTGGTCCTGAGGAAGAAAGAGCATATGCGAGGGTCAAACATTGGATGCATAAGGGGCTCATTTAATTAACTTGACTTCTGTCCTAATAAGAGTGTTGATTTATGTATTATGCATATTATTCTAAATATGTGCCCAGTGATGCTTTTAATTTGCTTTAGTGATGGTTACTATTCATAAAAGGGAAAGTAAATAATTCATAATCTGTGTTTCATTCTGTAGACTCATGTAAGCAAGTTCAACCTAGAAGGAGAAGGGGAAGGTGGGGAAGGGGAAGAAGGAGAAAAAGAGAAGAGCAGATTTTTAAAGACATGCCAAGTGCCACATCAGCTGTGATGTTCACAGTCCTGCTAGTAAAATGAGTAGTAGTCTTTTACTCCCTGAATCCTACTAGTGCAATGGCAGGGTTCTTACCCTCTTTTTTCCTGCAATATGCATTTTGTTTGGAAAACGTTTATTGCGGTAGCTTAACTCAGAAGGCCAAACACCTCCGTGAATTTGGTCCTTTGACCTGCACTGACCTTGGGTTGGACAATGTGGTTTTCTTCTGTAACAATAATGTAACAATAGCTCTCACTTATTGAATGCTTCTTATATGCCACAGATGGTGGTCAAAGCTTTACTTGCACTATGGTTTATGTGCTTTAATGTTTGAAAGTTCCATAACCACTTGGTCAGAAAATTATTTGTTATGATAACAAATCTATAAGGTGATTATTATTATTGTGGGTTTTTTTTTTCTTTTTTACAAATTAAAAAAAAAAGAAAAATTCAGAGATGGGAGTAAATTGGTGAGGTCTTAAGTTGAAGTCATTTTTTTTTTTTTTTTCCTGCCTTTCAGTTGACTTGAAGCCTTCAAATGTTAGGAGGATTATGACAATAATACTAATATGAGACCCAAAGTGTATGATAGACATTTGTGTCTAGTTTCTTGACTGATGTATCTTTCACCTGGAATAATGTCTATTATTAAGAAAGGAATGAAATATTCTCCATAATCACTGTTTTGGACTTCTTTTGATTTTACCTGCTGCAAACCTGGTGGTGTCAGTCAGACAACATTCAGAGGCTCTGAAGCATTCAAGATATAGAATGGAATTAAAGAAAGATGGGAGTCCAAACTCATGAGTGACTAAGGTTGGGCTCCTCATCCATTTCATCTTCTTGAATGTTCTGACTTTGAGAAACTGGACCCTAAACCACATATTCTGTTTTTAAGTATGTTTTATGTTACCTTTTTCTTCTGAGATGATGTTTTAGTTCTTGAACCTCCAGATACAAGTCATTTCTGCTCTTTCAAGGTACACCAATATCTTGGTGCTGGTAAAGTGAAAGTGTTAGTCACTCAGTCATGTCCGACTCTTTGTGACCCCATTTCCATAAAGAAGAACACAACTCCCAATAATTCCTGACATCCTTGTGGAAACAGTAGAAGCACTAGGAAGGCATGGCCCTTGTTCTCCTGTCCCCTGGAACAAAACTGTCTTGGTGATGCAACCATAATACCATCTAATTTATGAATCTTTTAAAATATAGAGGATGGTAACATTCCTCTCATCTCAGATCTCTTCTGCTGAAAATATGCTGTTGTATTTTTTTTTTAACTAAATACAATTATTTAGCAATTAAACACTTACAGGTTTGGCTCATAGAGTGGCTGGGGTTTTCCTATCAAAATATATTTTCTTTGGAAAAAAATTCTGCATTATCCCTTAATTTTCTATCTACCTAAGTCATTACAAACGCCCTCCCACAGATTTCATTGTAGTTGAAATGTAGAAAGAAGCTTTGGGGCCTGAGAGTTAAACACATTTCTCACTTGCTTCTGCTCAGTCACATTATACCAGGAGGATGTCATGAGTGGGTGGTGACAGCTGGCAATTGTAGTATTTTAGTAAGGAAGGAAGGAAGGAACGAAGGAAGGAAGGAAGACAAAGGAGGCTAAAGGAAACAAATTCTAACTGAAAAGTAATGAGCCAAAAAAGACAAAAGGAAAACCCTAGGAAAATTGAATTTATGAGAAAATATAACAGGGAAAAATTAGTTAAAGGAAATAGTGGAAAAGATGGCCATTCTTCCATTCTGCATTCTGAAGACAACATTCAGAGGCTCTGAAGCATTCAAGATATAGAATGGAATTAAAGAAAGATGGGAGTCCAAACTCATGAGTGACTAAGGTTGGGCTCCTCATCCATTTCATCTTCTTGAATGTTCTGACCTTGAGAAACTGGACCCTAAACCACATATTCTGTTTTTAAGTATGTTTTATGTTACCTTTTTCTTCTGAGATGATGTTTTAGTTCTTGAACCTCCAGGTACAAGTCATTTCTGCTCTTTCAAGGTACACCAATATCTTGGTGCTGGTAAAGTGAAAGTGTTAGTCACTCAGTCGTGTCTGACTCTTTGTGACCCCATGGACTATAGCCCACTGGGCTCCTCTGTCCATGGAATGCTCCATTCAAGAATACTGGAGTGGGTTGCCATTCCCTTCTCCAGGAGATCTTCCAGACCCACGGATTGAACATGGGTCTCCTGCATTTCAGGCAGCTTCTTTACCATCTGAGCCACCGGGGAAGCCCTTGGTGTTAGGAAGGAGACACCTTTGCTGCCAAGACTGAGCTTGGAGGGGTCAGAGGGCAGGAGGTGGTTGTCATGTGTGGTTGATTTTTATCCTTCTTCCTTTTCTCTCATCTGTTGTGGAGAAAACTTCTCTGGATTCTTAACCCTTGCCATCTTGCTATAATTCTTCATCTAATAATTGTTTCTCTTAATTTGTATCAGAACATTTCCACTAAAGTTTTTCCTGACTTCTTTAAACACATCTTCAAATATTCCTTCCAAAAACACATCATGGCCAAGTTAATCTCCTTCCAAAACTCTTCTACCTTTACATAGAATCTCTCATGGTCATATTTAATGGTTTCCCCCACTGTGTTCTCATTACCCTCTTATCTCTCCTGTAGACTTCATCACACTGCACTATACTTATTTGCACTGCCTCCCTCCCCTACTCAATCCTGGGACTATTTGTCTTGATATCCCCAGGGCCCAGTACAATGATGGCATATGCTTGATCTGAGGTTGGATTCAGACATTCAACAGGAGCATCGCCTTGGATTCTAGATACTCAATCTCAGTAGTATATGGCCTACCCTAGATACTATGTATATATCATCAGGTAATCTAAATACTTTATGTTATAAATGTCTCATAACTTTCCAAGTATTTATATTATAAATTTGCTGAAGAATTTTTCTTCTATTTATATTAATTCCTGACATCTAGAGATGGTACAACTAGGTGAGTGGGGCCTTTTGCAAAAGGAAAAGACAGAGGTGAAGTTAGTCTCAAATAAACAATGCAGCTTAGATTTGGACTTGGTCATTATCTCCAAGTGAGGCTATGCCTGCATTAGAGACAGACTGAAATTCCCAAAAGAGGAGGACTGTCAGCTTTACATTTTTTATCCCATTCCTGGTTCAGGCTGCCTCTTGTGTGTATGCTGCTATTTCTGTGCCTTGTTTTAGCATTTCTTCATAGATCTCTCTCAAGCCTAGGTTACACTACATTATCTGGGGCTTGCTGTCTTTGCTGATGAACTCTTGCAATGAGTTATATTGTGAGAATGAGTTTGATGTGGTTTTTTCTCCTTGAAAATAGAAGTGTCAGGAGGGTAAGCATCTTTTCTTCCAGCCATATTCCCACTATCTAACATGAGATCTGTCAGTTAATAGGCCCTCAATATTATTATGTCCCTACTACCGGAAAGAAGGTAAGAATAAGATAGCAGATAGGAAGACTATCAGAAGCAAAGGAACAGGAGGGCAACACTGGCTCAATGGTTAGCAAAAGCCATTCAGTGATTGGTGTAGGACTCTACAGTTTATGAAGTAGACTTTGTATGCATGAAGTCATGGAATGGGAACCCAAGCTCCACCCTGCGTCATCATTCTTATCTAACAGGTGGAGACACTGAGCCCACATGTGTAGAATCGAGGCTGAATGGGTCCTCGGCCTAAAGCCTTCTGCCCTGCTGGCTCCCACCCTGTGCAACAAGTATGCATGCACCCTCTGAGGCACCTCAGGCCATAGATACTTGAACCAATGATTTCTGTGGTCCTTCTCTGAGCTCCAAATCCATATAGACATCCTCCTACTGGAGAGAACCTTCTGGACTGCCCAAATGCAGTCTTTCTGAAACCAATGCACTCTCATCCCTTTTCCTGCTCTATTTCTGGACTTTGCCTCTTAGTGACCAACATCCTGGTCTTCACAGTGAAGCAAGCAGGATATTCCAGGACCCTCCTTGGCTTCCTTACTGAATCTCTGGAATCTATCATCAGTTCAGTTCAGTTTAGTCACTCAGTCATGTCCGACTCTTTGCAACCCCATGAATCGCAGCACACCAGGCCTCCCTGTCCATCACCAACTCCCGGAGTTCACTCAGACTCACATCCATCGAGTCAGTGATGCCATCCAGCCATCTCATCCTCTGTCCTCCCCTTCTCCTCCTGCTCCCAATCCCTCCCAGCATCAGGGTCTTTTCCAATGAGTCAACTCTTCGCATGAGGTGGCCAAAGTACTGGAGTTTCAGCTTTAGCATCATTCCTTCCAAAGAAATCCCAGGGCTGATCTCCTTCAGAATGGACTGGTTGGATCTCCTTGCAGTCCAAGGGACTCTCAAGAGTCTTCTCCAACACCACAGTTCTAAAGCATCAATTCTTCGGCACTCAGCCTTCTTCACAGTCCAACTCTCACATTCATACATGACCACAGGAAAAACCATAACCTTGACTAGATGGACCTTTGTTGGCAAAGTAATGTCTCTGCTTTTCAATATGCTATCTAGGTTGGTCATAACTTTCCTTCCAAGGAGTAAGCGTCTTTTAATTTCATGGTTACAGTCACCATCTGCAGTGATTTTGGAGCCCAGAAAAATAAAGCCTGACACTATTTCCACTGTTTCCCCATCTATTTCCCATGAAGTGATGGGACCAGATGCCATGATCTTCGTTTTCTGAATGCTGAGCTTTAAGCCAACTTTTTCACTCTCCTCTTTCACTTTCATCAAGAGGCTTTTGAGTTCCTCTTCACTTTCTGCCATAAGGATGGTATCACCTGCATATCTGAGGTTATTGATATTTCTCCTGGCAATCTTGATTCCAGCTTGTGTTTCTTCCAGTCCAGCATTTCTCATGATGTACTCTGCATGTAAGTTAAATAAGCAGGGTGACAATATACAACCTTGATGTACTCCTTTTCCTATTTGGAACCAGTCTGTTGTTCCATGTCCAGTTCTAACTGTTGCTTCCTGACCTGCATACAGATTTCTCAAGAGGCAGGTCAGGTGGTCTGATATTCCCATCTCTTTCAGAATTTTCCACAGTTTATTGTGATCCACACAGTCAAAGGCTTTGGCATAGTCAATAAAGCAGAAATAGATGTTTTTCTGGAACTCTCTTGCTTTTTCCATGATCCAGCGGATGTTGGCAATTTGATCTCTGGTTCCTCTGCCTTTTCTAAAACCAGCTTGAACATCAGGAAGTTCACAGTTCACATGTTGCTGAAGCCTGGCTTGGAGAATTTTGAGCATCACTTTACTAGCATGTGAGATGAGTGCAATTGTGCAGTAGTTTGAGCATTCTTTGGCATTGCCTTTCTTTGGGATCGGAGTGAAAACTGACCTTTTCCAGTCCTGTGGCCACTGCTGAGTTTTCCACATTTGCTGGCATATTGAGTGCAGCACTTTCACAGCATCATCTTTCAGAATTTGGAATAACTCAACTGGAATTCCATCACCTCCCTAGCTTTGTCGTAGTGATGTTTTCTAAGGCCCACTTGACTTCACATTCCAGGATGTCTGGCTCTAGGTCAGTGATCACACCATCATGATTATCTGGGACATGAAGATCTTTTTTGTACAGTTCTTCTGTGTATTCTTGCCACCTCTTCTTGATATCTTCTGCTTCTGTTAGGTCCATATCTTTTCTGTCCTTTATCGAGCCCATCTTTGCATGAAATGTTCCCTTGGTATCTCTAATTTTCTTGAAGAGATCTCTAGTCTTTCCCGTTCTGTTGTTTTCCTCTATTTCTTTGCATTGATCACTGAGGAACTGT
>NW_011494813.1:1752422-1792366 GCF_000754665.1 Bison bison bison | reverse complement strand
GTGGCCACTGCTGAGTTTTCCACATTTGCTGGCATATTGAGTGCAGCACTTTCACAGCATCATCTTTCAGAATTTGGAATAACTCAACTGGAATTCCATCACCTCCCCTAGCTTTGTTCGTAGTGATGTTTTCTAAGGCCCACTTGACTTCACATTCCAGGATGTCTGGCTCTAGGTGAGTGATTATCTGGGTCATGAAGATCTTTTTTGTACAGTTCTTCTGTGTATTCTTGCCACCTCTTCTTGATATCTTCTGCTTCTGTTAGGTCCATATCTTTTCTGTCCTTTATCGAGCCCATCTTTGCATGAAATGTTCCCTTGGTATCTCTAATTTTCTTGAAGAGATCTCTAGTCTTTCCCGTTCTGTTGTTTTCCTCTATTTCTTTGCATTGATCACTGAGGAATCTATCATCAGGTCTGTTGATTTGCCTCCTCACTGCTCCCCAAATCTGAAAGCACTTCCCCACCATCACCTGAAATTCAAGCTACCCTCACAGCCTGCCACCCTAGCAGCCTTACCTCCTGCATTCATGGGCCCCTTCTTCCAGTCTGCTTGCCACCTTGCAGGCAGAGTGGGCTTCCAAATTGTCAATCTGATCCTGTGTGCCCTCTTTTCTAAATACCTGACGAGCTTCTCATTGCCCCTACAGCTAAGGCAAATCCCCACAGGGCCTGCAAGACCAGCTGTCTGCCTTCCTCTCCTGCTGTGCCCTCTGCATCAGCTAGGGGCCCCCCTTCCAGCCCTGGAATGTGTGGTGCCCTCCTAGGTCAAGCCTTTCTGGGACTGTGCCTTCTGCTCAGAATTCTTTTCCTACCTTTTATTTATTTATTTATTTGGCTGTGCCAGGTCTTAGTAGCAGCACTCAGCCAGCATGCAGGACTTTTAGTTGCAGAATGTGGGATCTAGCTCCCTGACCAAGGATCCAACCTGTGCACCCTGAAGTAGGAGGCCAAAGTCTTCACCACTGGACCAACAAGGAAGTCCCTCTTCCTACCCTTTTCGCTTGGCTAACTACTCATTTTTCAGCATGTCTCTTTTCTGTAGTACTTGTCAAAGTTGCAGCATGTGGGGATCATTGAATTGGTAGTTGTCTCCTGTTCAAGCCATGTTCATGCTCGGATCATCAGGAAGCCATGGCCCACAGCACAGCTTCCACAAAGCCCTAGAATCCAATGCCTGGCAAACCCATGGGCTCTACCTTCCCTTTGGCCGCTGACTTTGCTTTCAAGTGTCAGGCCCTCCTCTGCCTAAACTGTTAGGCCCCCAGCATGAACTAAGCCTCAGATACTAGATGCAATTTCTTCCTCTTTCTCATAATCCAGTGGCTCAAAATGCAAAAGGCTCAGGGTCATGGTCATGTCTTCCAATCCAGAGTCAGTTGAACAAGGATTCTTGAGAACCAAGGAATGGTAGGATGGCCCAAGCCTATCCAAGGACATTTGGTCATGGAATATTCCAAACCAGTTTTCTCTCCCTGGCAGTTATATAAAGGGTCTAAAAGGCTTGGCTGTGTCTTGTCCGACAGTCCCCCATGTGCAAGTTTAATCCCATGATCACTCATTGGATCCATTCACTTGGGCAGATTAAAGTAAATCCTCATCGTCTACCTGCTGGTGATGTTTGCATCTTGTGCCTGGGAATTAATATTTCTTTCTTCATTCCTTTATTTAACTCTTCCCTTAAGAGTTAGAGCTTCACCTTTTCTCTTCCCAGTTAGCCTCTTGCCCTTCTATTTGCTCTGCCTTCTTGTCATAGTATGATGACAGTGTTTCATAATCTTACTTGAGGATATCATGTGTCACTGTCCGCTTTGTATTTTTATTGTGTACCCGCAGTTCTGTAAATTAAATATGAGTGAGTGGTTATGGCCAGAAAAATCAATCTTTAAGCGAATTAATATTTCAATGCCATTTGTATAGCTATTTCTCCATTTAATGTGTGCCTTGGCTTAGAAATGAAAAACAGTGAATGTATCATTTTGGACAAACTTAAAGTGGAGATAAAAAAAGCAAGCCAAATATACCATAAGATTTTGAAACTAAAGGTTGGAGAACTAATGCCTTAATTTGTGAGAGTCCAGATCTTTTGAGACAAACAGTGGTGACTTTATTTGGTTTCTTTCCCTGTCATTTCATTTTCACAGTATGGAAAGTAAAATGTGAATCACTGTACCTATCTATGACTGCCAAATAAAACAGAAGATGCCAAGTTAAATTTGAATTTCAGAAGAGTAACAATTTTTAGCAGAAGTTAATCCCAAATATCACATGAGATATACTAAAATTTTTATTTGTTGTGTATCTAAAATTCCAATTAATTAGGCTTCCTTTTTTTTTTTTTTTTTTTTGGTAAAGTTGATAACCCTACCATATAAGGCAGTTGTAAGAAATAAAAGCAATTTCCTGAGATAACATAATTGAAAGAATCTGGCATGATACCTAATACAGAATAAATATATTACTTTCTCTTCTCTTTATTAAGAAGTCACAGGTTATCATTCTGAAAGAAAATATTTATTATTTATTTATAAATGTATTTATAAATAAATAAAAATATGTATTATTTAGAGAAATGGTTTAGAGTTGAGAGCATTAACACCAAACAAATGTTACTTTTATTCTTTTCATAACACTGGAGATGTCAAAATCACTTCCACAAAATTGTTTAAGATTCAGTTTCACCTAACATCTTTAGAAGATCAACCCTTCCCCTTCTCCATTAAAACAAACCATATCATATATTTTAGATAAGAAAATTAAACTTTTGGTAGCATTAGTGGTTTTTCCTCTCATGGGATTATTCCAAAATTAAACTATAGGCAAGAGATATTAAATATTTTAAAATTTTACTTCTTTCTGGTGCCTCAGAACAGGGTATTTGTGGTGAATGCATATATTTTGTCATCTTTCTCTATCTAAAGAAAGTTATGTCTGTTGTCATTTGGAAGAGTTATAGGCACTGAGCCAGAAAATTGATTACTAACAGTTTTAGAGAAGAAGCACAAAGGGAGCAATTGAAAGTTAAATCAGTCCAATAAATCTTCAAAACTGAACAGACACTTAGGGAAGTGGACTCTCTTTTCTGCCGATAGGACATCATAGACTTTGTAGAGGCAGATTGACAGTATGTATAACAAATTAATAAGCTCTGCATCCTGCTGAGATGAACTGGCTCTGTAGAGGAGAAGGAAAATAAGAGTGTTTCAACTCTCCTTATTAGTTTACCTGACCCGCCTCCATTCATCGTCCTTGGGTCCAGATTATCAACTCATTGGGAGAAAGAGTTATCTAATGTTTTTGGTACTTACAGTAACTCACAGTCAGTATTGGATTGGCCAAAAAGTTAATTCAGGTTTTTCCATAACATCACTTTCTGGCCAACCCAATAATTGTTTGTAAACTGAGTTCATTCAATTTGAATGAACTGAGGATATAATTTGGTTATCATAAATTAATCAGAGAAAAAAACCTCACAGCCCATACCCTTTCATCCAGTTATTCTATGAATTTATGCCAAAGAAAGAGATTTTTCTCTTCATAGAGAAATGTATCTAAGGATGTTTATCCAACATGATTATAGTAGACAAACTGAAAACAGGTTAAACACCAGCAATAGATTGAATTGTGCCTCCCCCAGGTTCGTATGTTGAAGTCCTAATTCCAAAGGCAATGGTATTTGGAGGTGGGACCTCTGGGAGATAGTTAGATTTCGATGAAGTCAAGAGGGTAGGGCCCTCATGAAAGGATTAGTGACCTTTTAAGAAGACACCAGAGACCATGTTTTCTGTCTGTCCCTTGCTGCCAAGAGGATGCAATGAGAAGATGCCCATCAACAATTCAGAATGAGAGTTCTCATCAGAAATCTGCCATACTGGCACCCTGATCTCAAACTTTCAGCTCCAAGAACTGTGAGAAAATAAATAAATCAATTTCTGTTGTTGAGGCCACACAGTCTCTGCTGTATTTTGTTATGACTGCCCCCCACAGACTAAAACAATATCCAAGAGTAGAACATTGGTTAAATAAAAGATGCTAAATCCATATGTCGATTATTGTGGCATCATAGTCAGTCTGTAAAAGACATGTATGGGAATATTTCCATTGCATTTAAGTGAAAAAAGCAGGCTAAAAACAGTATTACATATAGCACTGTATTTTTAAAACCAATACAGTCACCTACATAAACAATATGTATCAATTTTTGAAAAATACAAGTCAGGCACCAAAATATGAATAAATAGTTATCTCTGAATGATTGAATTACAAGATTACTTTTCATCAGTTTTTCTTTGAGCTTTTCCATATTTTATAAGTTCTGGGTTTTGAATATATTTTACTTTTGAAGTTAGAAACACAAGTTTAGCAGATTTTTTTGTTGCTGTTTTGCTTTTGAGGTTGTTCGTTAGTGAACTCACACCCACCTGGGGAAGGACACTGAAAATGAAGAGGCAGTCCAAGAGACAGTTTCTCAGACCTGGGAGTCTTTCCCCATGAAGGCTGAGAGCACCCAACTGTATCCAACAGCCTCTTACTGTACCAAGAGACAAAGTCCAAAGCTCCAGTAGCATCAGGAACCCCGCCCAGAGGAAATGCTCTGTTTCCTCTCTTCCTACTTTTTATCTCATCACTATTTCACTTGCCAATTTTTCTGATATTTTTACTCATTGGATGAAAAAAAACTAGTAAGCTAAAAAGAACCAGGAAATCTTTAACAAGTAGAAAGAGAAAGATGTTTTAATGAGCTAAAGAGACCTTTAGAAAATGAAACAAAATGAAGAGGAATGTTTGAAACAGAAAATGAGTTATTTCAAAGGTATGGCTTGACTTCTCTACACCGCCTTTTAGACCAATTTTAAATCCCTAGTGCACTCACCCATTTCCTCCATCTGTGCACAATTTGAAATTTTGTCTGGCTATTATATATTTTGGCAGTTACACTGCAAACTCAGAAACAGGAGTGTGTGCCTTATCTCCCTTTGGCTGGGACAGTCAGCTCATTAACCAAGACTTTTGCTCCCCTTCTGTGTCTTCTTTTTGCCATATAGCTCATTACAATAGTACATCCGTATAACTGTGCTGCACTCATAAAAGGGAAGCATTTTTATAGCTTACATTTAAAAGCTACCAGTCTCTTGATTTGTTGGGTGACCTCCAGCCCTTCGCATGGTTGAGGTCCTTATATCCTGGCATCTTACTGGAAGTATTGGCACAGCTATATCTCGTTACCTAGGTTGAGGTTGCAGCCTTCTATGGAACACTTATCCTTGCCCTCATACATTGTCAGAAGCTATTCAGGGTGACCGTAAGCTTGGAGAAATGACTGGATTACAAAGACTTAGTGTGAAAAGCCTGGTGGCTCACAAATCCATAACAGACTACATCACAAGGAAGAAGAAGCAAGAGGTCATAGGCCACTATTGAAAAACATACAACAGAACTTTGAAGAGGGGCTGGAACTATTATATAAGAAGGAATCAATATAATTCTTTATGTAGCTATTTTATAACAATCTTATCAAGTGTACATAATAATAATCTTAGCAATACCATCTTTCCATTTCTAAACTTTATTTGAATACCAAGATTATTTACCCCCAAATTCAAGGAAAACTAAACTATTTTGGTAAGCATGAAAACCAGTTCAGAACTGCAGGAGACAGAACACAGTCTCTTTCTTGGGACAGCTATAAATGTCCCTTTACCTGACCACATTGTAGCTGAGAAATCATGCAAGAGAATGGAGGTTAACCCTTCTCTTCAATTCCAGAGCTTCTGAAAGTGTCTTTGTTGTACCTTATTCTCAGTCTAACTCAGTCTGACTCTGTTCTCCTGACATTTCTGCTCACTTTTTAAATTGGGATGGATGGATGGTTGACTAAATATCCGGGTCAAAAATCTATACAATCTAGAATGCTTTCATTTAGCCTGGCAGTGTGATACTCAGTTATTCTTCATGGAAAGCCTGATCAAGAAATATCATAGGGACTTCTAGTGGTTCAGTAGTTAAGACTCTTCACTCCCAATGCAGGAGGCATGGGTTCCATCTCTGGTCAGGGAACTAAGATCCCGTATACCTCACAGTGTGGTAAAATATAAAGTGAAAGAAAGAAATGTTATAAATTGCATTGCCCCCTATTCCTATTAGTACTGCCAATATTTTCTGGTCTTGTTTTCTTTATCTAATTCCCTGCTATATTAATAATGTGCTGTGTTTTAAGAGCTAGATGAGTGAACAATCATTCAGGAGTAGCTTAGAGAACGACAAACACTTTATTGAACAAACCCTCAATGAACACCTATACGCATTGTATTTCAAGCACTGTACTTGAGAATACAAAGTGGGCGATAGCCCTGGAGGTCTCCAGAGTCCAATGGGACCACCAGAGGTAGAAAAATACCTATGATATGATGTATAATGTGATGCATGCTGTCCTGGAGATATAAAAGAGCACTATTAAAAAATTAATTATACCTTAGAGAAGTCGCTTATGGACTATAGCCTACCAGGCTCCTCCATTCACGGGATTTTCCAGGCAAGAGTACTGGAATGGATTGCCATTTCTTTAGTTAACACCTTAATTAATGTTTGTTTGTTTTGCTGTGAGGTAAAGGGGAGGACTTCCTGATAGATAGCTCAGTTGGTAAAGAATCTGCCTGCAATACAGGAGACCCAGGTTCAAACCCTGTGTTGGGAAGATCCCCTGGAGAAGGGAAAGGCTACACACTTTGGTATTCTGGCCTGGAGAATTCCATGGACTGTATAGTTCATGGGGTCGCAAAGAGTTGGACACAACTGAGCAACTTTCACTTCACTTCAAAGGGGAGGGGAAATATTACATGAGAATTTATAGGAAAAAAAGTAACATTCATTAAGTAGAGCCTTGGAGAAGAAAATGGCAACCCACTCCAGTATTCTTGCCTGGAGACTCCCAGGGACAGAGGAGCCTGGGGGGCTGCTGTCTATGGGGTCACACAGAGTCAGATATGACTGAAGCAACTTAGCAGCAGCAGCAGCAAGCAGAACCTCGAAGTATCATGAGTAGTTTGCAAGAAAGAGAGGGCAGCATGGCAGAAAGAAGAGCAAACTGTCTGTTTATACTTGATGTTATTCCTCAAAGAATTTTAGGTGAATATCATTCCAGTAGTCTATTTTCTGTTTGCAATTTGAAAATGTTACTTGGGGCGTCAGCTCCAGGATTCTAGACAAAGAACCTGAAGGTTAACAAACTGACTCAAATGAAAACTAACAAGGAGGCCTTTTCCTGTTCAGCCATGGGTACTCTTTGTGTTTCTTTCCACTGAGAAAGATGCATTTGCAGTGAAGGATAGTCCTATGAAGTTTTACTTGATATCAGGATATTCTCAAACACCTCCTCCCTTTTTGGAAAGTTTCTCAGGAAGAAAAATGTTCATGACCTTCAAAAATAGCTGTTAATATTCAGCTGCTCCTACGAATATTTGGATTTTCATGAGGGGCCAAGAATAAACTTTTAATATGGTCATTGCAATCTTTAGTAACCAAGTGGAGAGAAATGTTGCTAGTTCTGGAGTTACTGTTGTTTTTACTGACATTATTTAATCTAGGATTCCTTTTTGATGCCCCTAGACATCATCCCCACATAAGAGAGGCCCCCAATTCTGTCTGCTCCAGCCAGAGGCCCAGGGCTATACATTAGTAGCAGAATTTTCAGATTCTCCTGGACAGTAAGGGAGGAGTTGAGCTTCTTCAGAGCTGGCTAGACCCCAAAGCACGCTCATGGGTTTGCTTTTGACACATTTCTCCTTCCAACTGTCCTTATTTTTAAGCAGTGATTACAGTTCCAAACTTATTTCAAAACACCAAAATTGGATGTCTAAAATAGCCTTTGATGAAATCTAGATTAATTTGTATTAATTTCAAGGGAAATGTCAATTGAATACTAAAAGTATATTAAGAAAGAACACAGTGTATAATGCTTATCTTAATGATTGATTAAATTTTACCTCTTGTGGTTGCCCTTTTTTTAATCCAGCAAAGTCTTACTGAGTGTATAATAAGGCAATAACTCACAGACTAATTCATTTGTCTGATTTCTTCACAATCAATGTCCCTTTTTCAGATTTTCCCTTCCCATGAAACAGTGAAACTTGAAGGGAAAAAGCAATGAGCTCTATATCTGATATTTTTACTTTCAACACTGAATCTCAAAAGAGAAAATGACAAAGTTAAATCATATATGTAAAACACAATATGTATAAGAGAAAAAATGTAGCATATCTTTTTAAAAAAACATTAGAATTAAAGATATAATCAAACTCAAGGTTGAAACTTCTGAAGACCAGACAACTTAGCCAATTTCTTGAAAGTTTACTATCAAGAAATTTTGCAGCTAACTCTCACCAAAACAAATTGCTTTGGACTATAAATGATTTGGAAATTTCCTACCAAGAGAGGATGTTCTCTTTTATAAAAACAGTGATGCCAGAGGTAACTTTCCTGACCAGGAAGCCAAATTTCCTCAGCCACCTTCACTGACTGGAAACCTCCCCCATCCCCAACCCCTTCTGTCCTGTGCCATTCTAATCACCACTAGAAAGCAGATGTGAGACGTGGATTTTTTTCTCACTGAAGTGAGATGTAGATTTTTTTTGATAATTCTGGTACAGTGGTGAGGAACCCACACTAAAAAGACTAGACCTGTAAGAATAAATTGGCTGGAAGGATGGATAAGCAGGAAAGAAAGAGAATGTCAGAGGAAAGCATCTTACATTATATATGTATTGTCCTTTATTTTAAGAAAATGAGATGTCTCCTTTGCAAAAAAAAAAGTCATCCTATACGCACATGTGTGTGTGTGTGTGTGTGTGTGTGTGTGCATGCGCATGCTCAGTTGTGTTCAACTCTTTGTGACCCCATGGACTGTAGCCCGCTAGGCTCCTCTGTCCATGGAATTTTCCAAGCAAGGATACTGGAGTGGGTTGCCATTTGCTACTCCAGGGGATCTTTCCAACCTAGGGATCAAACCCACATCTTGCATCTCTTGCATTGATAGGCAGATCCTTTATCAACTGTGCCACCTAGAAAGCCTATATATATGTCAATGATAAATTGTTCACTTAAGAGTAGCATACAATAAAATACACTGCAGACAAAAATCCTTATTTGGCAGAATTTAATTTTCTTTTTTAATGATTCAAAAGGCATTACAGAATCTTATAATCCTCATTTTGAACATCAGTCATCATTGTAAGTTAAACATGGAGGGATCTGCCAAGAGAGTTTGCCCATCAACCAAGTATTACTGTGTTTGTAAAAATATTTCACAAACAAGAAGAGAGACACTTCCTATAAAAGGTACCAGTTTAGGAACTGATTAGAGCAAGGCCACTTGCTCAAGAATGTGAGGCAGTTGGTGTTTCCTCACAAATGCAGGGCAGTGCTCAATTTTTGGTGTGAACACATCATTTAACCTTCCTCAGCCTCTCTTGTCTCTCTGGCAATGTGGAGAGATAAGGTCTCCTTCTCTCAGGACAGCTGTGAGAAAGGAGCGAAGGAGAAAAACACATCACAATTCGATAGATATTTAATAGAAGATCAACAGAACTTCTCATAGAAAGTGTTCTGTGTTTGAACAGATCATTGATTTTAGAAACTCTGATTCTAAAATCAGAGTTGATATCATGCCCAGTAAGCTGGATCCCTGCCATGACAATCCTGTCAGTCTGGGGCCAATTTGGTTACTAGGAGCCAGTTATCCAAAGACAGCCTCTGCTGAAGTCACATGGCATGTGATAGTGCCTGTGAATTTTGCTAATTATCTTTGCAGAAAGGAAGACATTTTCACACAGTTGGATTTCAGTTCCCTGCTGATTCTTCTCTTTCAGATGCCAAGAGGATACATTGATTGGGAGTCACTGGAGCCACGCTCATGAAGCTGGTTCTATATGGTACAGGGTGTTTTGTTCATTTCCCATGGAAGATGTTTTCTTTTATTCTGTTGGGAGCTGCTTCTTTAAATGATCCCATAGTTGTCTCTTCTAGGTCAGTTTACTATGTGTCAGGGTCAGGTTTTTGGCTAGCATGAACACTGTAGTTTCTTGGTCTATCAGCTCAGACTCCAGAGTTCCCAAGGGAAAGTGAGGCAGAGCTTGCTTTGTGTCCCAAGCTGTGGTCATACAGCCAGTCTTCACTCTGTCCTGATTGCACTGCTGGGAGACAGCCTACAGGCTTCTAAGAAGTACTTGGCAACATTGTGCTGTTCACTTTCTATCCTTTGGATGTTTAGACATTACAAGGAAGTATGACTAGTAGAACTGAGATGCCTACTAGAGAGACAGATTTTTTTTCAAAAAATTTTTGACCACAAGGACTGATTGGCTAACATAGTACTTAGAACCTCTCACCAGGCCCATATTTACAATGAGTGTGATATTGAAGCTACTGGTGGGGATTCTGTGGACTTGAGGAAAGGAATAGTTTATATAAGAATGACTTTCTTCTGTTGCCTGTTTTCTCAGCTATACCTGAGATTAATATTAAACATAGGCATGCTTTTAAAAATAAGCCATGAAAGAGCATTTTGTACTGCCTATGGCTGGGCTGACTACCCATCCTAGGAACTTGGACAGTTCTTGATGTGATGTCGCATCACGAGAGGTACCAGCCTGCACTGTTATGGTGACTTCTCTGTCTCCCCAGCTAAGTACTTTGAGGACCATCATTGTATCTTTGTATCTCCAGCCCCCAGTTCTGAACCTGGTATGTTGAAAGCACTGAATTGATAATAGAACAGATAAATGCATGAATAAATAAATGAATCTGTAAGAGAGAAAATAGGGAGGGGAAAACAGAGAGAAAGTGATGAGAGAAAAGGAAGACAAGAAAGAAGGGAGGCTTGGCAAATATTAGGGTCATGGTCATTTAGCATGGACAGATGTTATACCAAGAGCTAAAACTCCATTCATCACCTGTAAGACATGTACCTAATGGTGTATTCCAAGTTTTAGCAAAACTGCATTTGTTTATTTCTTTAATCTTCACCTACATTATCTTTTTTAAACACAAGTCAGCTAGACTCAAGAATTTTGGTTTTGGTTTGAGGTGGAGAGCCAGCTGTAGGACTAATTGGCAATCCCGCCCCCGCCTCCCCCCAAGAGGGCACTAACCTGGATGTGTCATGAGTTTTCCATTCTTGACCAAACAGGCAGCACAGCATAATGGCCGAAAACAGGGCTCTATGTCTCACTATCAGAATCTGCTCGACCTCTAATTAAGTGTGTGTCCTTGAACCAGTTATTTACCTGAGCTGCGATTTCCTCATGGGCTGTGGAAGGACTCAAGAAGTTGTGTATCAAAGTATTTGATTCAGTGCTTGGCACCTTGCACACATATTCTAAATGTTAGCACTAAAAAGTCATCTCTTGACTTCCCTGGCGGCTCAGTGGTGAAGAACCTACCTGCAGGTGCAGGAGATACAGGTTCGATCCGTGGTCCGGGAAGATCCCACATGCCACAGAGCAACTAAGCCCAGACACTACCACTACTGAGCACACACACCTTAGAGCCTGAACTCCGCAACAAGAGAAGCCACTTCAGTGAGAAGCCTGCACAGGGTAACTCGAGAGTAGCCTCTGCTCACCACAACTAGAGAAAAGCCTGCGCAGCGATGAAGACCCAGCACAGCCAAATAAACAAATAAAAATTATATTTGAAAAAGTCGTGCCTTCCCAGGAAGGCAGCTGTTGGAACAGTGAGGAAGAGAAGGAGAAAGAGGAGGAGAAGGGAGAGGGAAGGATGAGGAACCAGAGGAGAGGAGGAAGAGAAGAAGGAGGAATGTTCTGAGCCAGCAACCTCAGCTATAACTTCCGATACAGCCCTGCATTTGGTGCTGATGACTCTAAGGTGCTTGCTAGGAGCCCTGAATGCACCATAGAAATCCTTTAAGGAGCTGGAGGAGGGAGGGAGTCAGGGTGGTTGGAGAGGGAAGCCTGACATTGAAGGGAACTATATCTGTGCAAGTGGCTATTTTTGTCAGCCCAACCTCAGTGGGTGTGCTATTGGGAGTCTACTTTTTTTTTTTTGATCCAGCTCTTTTTATAGTTTCTGGTTTTTCTTAAAGGCAACCCTTCCTCCATCTTTTCCCAGGCTGCTGAACTGATCTGGAAGATTGCTTACGGGAGTATTTATTATGTGCAATCTGGAATAGACAACATTTAGGTTAGGAATTAGCTACCCCTTTAAGATGTAGAAATAATCTCACCATCAACCCAAGCAGAGATTCAGCATAAAGGTATTTTATCCATCAAGACAGCAAACACAGCATTACCGTTTCAAAAGGGCTTTAGATTGGCAGCACAGACACCCTCTGTGCAGGGCAGCTTCAGTGAGAAAATGAGCTCACATCAGTACATCAACGCGGCCTATGCTCTCTGTTCTTATGATGAAACCTTGATTTTGACCATTTCAAAACATTTTCCCATTGTTATCCCACTGGTTCAACTAGAGTCCCTGCTTTCAAAGAGCTTTTATATGAAGTTAGACTGTCTGATGCAAAAGTAGGACATCTGCATCATTTGGTGCTTTGAAAATACCTTTTTGAAGAATTGTTTGAACATTCCCTACCTGTTGGCCATACTGGAAAGTTATTTTTAAGAGCCTGGATGTGATGATGACTGTTGAACCATGGAATCCATAGCACAATGGCAATGCATATGTCCCCATGTGTCCCTGGAAGAAGAGAGCTGAATGAGACTCATTGCCCTCTCCTCTGAGGCTTCAGGACCAAGCATCCAGACTGAGATGATGACCTCTTTAAAGAGAAAATCAGTGCCATTGTGCTGGGGTGTGCTCTAGGGGGCTATCTGGCTGACTGGTGCATACAGCATCTCACAGTAGAGGAAGATTTTCAATGGTTTCAGATAAAGGTCAGCCATTTTAGAAAAATACGAACTTTTTGTTTTCGCCCTTATTCTCTCCCCTGGAGCCAGGGCAGGTGGTCCACTGCAGGCTTGTGCTAATGAATTAGGCAACTCGTGCTGTACAAAGTGCATTTTCATTACTATGATCAAAGCAGGCTGCGGGGGGAAATTTGATAGGTGGCTTCCACTCAAAAGACAAGATGCGTTTATCTGAAGGCAATTCAGTGGTTTATTATGGACAGCAAGGCCCTTTTGTCTTTTTGTCACAGTCTTCCTGTGAACATCACCATGATTCATAGTCAAATTATAGTCACTTTCTACCGCCCTGGCTATTTAAATCGCAGACTCCCCAATCCAGGCAATCTTTACAATTTTAAACAGCATCCAGGGGTGCGATTCCATTTTCTATCACAATAATTTGAATTTGTACAAATAAGAATTGGTCACCAGGAAGTGACTTTTTGATTATTTCTTTTGCTTTGTTATAGATAATATTGGGGCTCTCACATGTAATTTGATTATAAGCCGTTGGAATCATATCATTTCCCAGTAAGACTGATTATTTTACTCATGAAGGTCATTGTGTATCTTACAGAAAGGGACAATAGTTTCTCATTTCCCTTAAGAATCTCAACATAAGCCTTGATTCTCAGCCTGGGTGAAGGTCTCCAATACATTAGAAAGGTGAGACTGTAAGGTAACAAGATACTGTTGACATCAGTTCAGTTCAGTCACTCAGTCATGTCCGACTCTTTGTGACAACATAGACTGCAGTATACCAGGCTTCCCTGTCCATCATCAACTCCCAGAGCTTGCTCAAACTCATGTCCATCAAGTCGGTGATGCCATCCAACCATCTCATCCTTTGTTGTCCCCTGCTCCTTCTGTCTTCAATCTCTCCCACCATCAGGGTGTTTTCTAATGAGTCTGTTTTTCATGTCACGTGGCCAAAGTATTGGAGTTTCAGCTTCAACATCAGTCCTTCCAAAGAATATTCAAGACTGATTTCCTTTAGGATTAACTGGCCTGATCTCCTTGCAGTCCAAGGGACTCTCAAGAGTCTTCTCTAACACCATAGTTCAAAAGCATCAATTCTTCGGTCCTCAGCTTTCTTTATGGTCCAACTCTCACATCCATACATGACTACTGGAAAAACCATAACTTTGACTACATGGACCTTTGTTGGCAAAGTAAAGTCTCTGCTTTTTAAGATGCATCTAGGTTGGTCATGGCTTTTCTTCTAAGGAGCAAGCATTTTTTAATTTCATGGCTGCAGTCATCACCTGCAGTGATTTGGGAGCCCAAGAAGTCACTGTTTCCACTGTTTCTCCATCTATTTTCCCTGAAGTGGAGGGATGGGATGCCATGATCTTCTTTCTTTGAATGTTGAGTTTTAAGCCAGCTTTTCACTCTCCTCTTTCACTTTCATCAAAAGGCTCTTTATTTCCTTTTCACTTTCTGCTATAGGGATGGTGTCATCTGCATATCTGAGGTTATTGATATTTCTTCCAGCAATCTTGATTCCAGCTTGTGCTTCATCGAGCCTGGCATTTCACCTGATGTACTCTGCATATAAGTTAAATAAGCAGGGTGACAATGTACAGTCTCGACCTATTCTTTTCCCAATTTAGAACCAGTCCATTGTTCCATGTCCAGTTCTAACTGTTACTTCTTGACCTGCATACAGATTTCTCAGGAGGTAGGTCAGATGGTCTGGTATTCTCATCTCTTGAAGAATTTTCCACAATGTTGTGATCCATACAGTCAAAGGCTTTGGTGTAGTCAAAAAAGAAGAAGTAGATGTTTTTCTGAAATTCTCTTGCTTTTTCTATGATCCAATGTCAACATCAGTGATTCTCAGACTTTATTGTGTATCAGAGTCATCCAGGTACTTGGGAAAAAACTCAGAGATTGAGGCCCATTTCTCCTTCAAGGAGGCTAATCTTTATATTCTTAATGATGGCTCCAGGGGCTGATGAACACTGGACTAATATATTTCATTTCTTTAGTTTACTAAGGAAAAGAGCAACCCTGGACTGTCTTCTGGGACCAGTAATCTCACTGTTTGCCCAGGAATATGCATAGGATATGCATGATGTGAATGCTAGTCATTTAACAAACTAGATTGCCAATCCCTAATCTCCTTGTTTGCCCAGATGCCAGTGAGATTGTTCTTAATGGATGCCATCAAAATAGATTACAAAAACTGAATAGGAATGACTAAAGTTCAAATTTCACAGAAATTAGAGCTTCCCAGGTAATCAGACTGCAAGTATATAGACAAGTTGTTTGATTATTGCTCCTGCTTACAGAATATAGATGCTAGAGACATAATTTCCGGATGTCCACACAGGACCACAGTCCTTAATCTGCAATTCCAAAATCTCCAAAACACTAAAGACTGAACGATTTCCCAAGGTTTACACATAAACTCCCTTGACAATTATATTTGGCCTGAATTGATAGCCTTTCCTTACTGCATAATTACACAATTTAGTGTGAATACTGAAACATTTCTCTGCAGAAATTCTACTGATTTGGATTTCCTGCTGGCAGTGTTATGCGGTATTCAGTATATGCACCCTTTTGCCTTTCCATTGTTAAGAAAAAAATTTCTGAATCCTGACATACATCTGGCCTCAAAATGTCCTGCAATAAGGTTGTAAACGAGTATTATATTATTCCATATTTATGATGGACCCCTGAAGATTTGTCTGCTACCTTGGCTCAGTCCCAAGAGTTCTCATTGACAAAATTCAACAAGATAAATTTCATTATGTTGAAACATAAAATGACTAATTTTTTATTAAGGAGTCGTGACAAATGTGAGTGTTCATTCTTTACTGAACCATGGATCTCCTTACAACTTTTTCTGACAAAATGACTACTTGGAAAAAACAAAAGGGAGTTTGGTTTTCAGAAGCATTTCCTACCATCCTCTACCTTTAAGTCCACTCTTTTGATCCCCTCTTCTAAAGTGTCTAATCAAAAAACTATAGGGAAAATATATTCTAAGTTAACTTAGAGTTTATGACTGAAATTTGAAATGGAGGTAAATATGATAGTCAAATTATAACAATAGACAAATAGATCAATGGAACAGAATCAAGATCCCAGAAATAAACCTTAGCAGATATGGGCAATCAATATTTGACAAGTGAGCCAGTAATACTAAATAGAGAAAAGGCAGTCTCTTCAATAAATGGTGGGGAAAATTAGATATCCACATGTAAAAAAAAATGAAATGGTACTTCTTTTTTCACAAAAATTAACTTGAAATGGATTAAAGACTTAAATGTAAGACCAGAAACCATGAAGATCCTGGAAGAAAACATAGGATGAAAGCTCCTTGACATGTGTCTTGGCAATGATTTTGGGGGGTTAACACTTAAAGCATAAACAAGAAAATTAAAAATAAACAACTGAGATTCCTCAAAGAAGCTTATACACAGCAAAATAATCAGCAAAGTGAAAAGGTAGCTTACAGAATGGGAAAAAAATTTTGTGAACCATACATCTGATAAGGGTTTAATACTCAAAATATGTAAAGAATGCATACAACTCAGTAGCAAAACAAACATACAATTAATCCAAATAATAAATGGGCAAAGGACCTGAGTAGACATTTTTCAAAGAAGATATATGCATGACCAACAGATACATAAAAAAATGCTCATGTAACTCATTATAGGAAAATGCAAATCAAAACCACAATGAGATGTCACCTCAAGCCATCATCAAGAAGATAAAAGATAGCAAATGCTGATGTATTGGTACAGCCACTATGGAAAACAGTGTGGAGGATTTTCAAAACATTAAAAGTAGAACTAATGTATGGTCCAGAAATTCCAATTCTGGGAATATATCGAAAGGAAACAAAAACACTAACTTGAAAAGAGATTTGCATTCCCATGTTAATAGCAGCATTTTTACAATCACCAAGACATGGAAACATCCTAAATGTCCATCAACAAATGGATGGATAAAATGTTGTTCCATATACATATATATAGATAAAGATATATATTTCAGCATAAAAATAATGAGAAAATCCTGCCATTTGTGGCAACGTGAATGGACCTTGAAGACATTATTCTGAATAAAATAAGTCGTACAGAAAAAGACAGATACTGTATGATCTCCCTTATATTTGGAATCTGAAAAAAAAAAAGCAAAATCCAAGGAAAAAGAGATAAGATTTGTATTTGCCGGAGGTGATGATACAGGGAAGGGGAACTGGAGGAAGGTGGTCAAAAGGTATGAACTGGCAGTTACAAGATTAAAAAGTACTAGGGATGTAACATACAATATGATAACCATAGTTAATACTACATATGATATGTAGGAAAGTTGTTAAGAGAATAGATCCTAAGAGTTCTCATTTCAAGGAGAAAAAAATTTTTTTGTCCTTTTCTTTTTATTGTATCTATATGAGTTGATGGATGTTAACAAAAATTATTGTGGTAATCATTTCACAATATATTTTAGTTAAACCATTATGAAGCACATTTGAAACTTAAATAGTGATGCATGTCAATCATATCTCAAAAAATAGAGGAATGATTTTAAAATTAAACACACACACAAATGAGTCGAATTAACATACTCTGATTGTCAGAGATTTCTTTGGGAGAACTCTACTGCAATAGACCCTAACTCCATATGATATATTATAAAAACCCATCTCTATTCTTATATTTACATGTGTGTAATACATACTAACCCAATTTCAGAACTGTGTAATGTTTGAAATGCAGTCATTATTATTCTTTGTTTTTTTCATTGTGGTTGTTTGTGTTTGTGTGACTAAACATAAAAAATGGTTATTTAAAATATACTTTATAATAAGTAACAAATATTTTTCTTCAGATATTTAAGCATCATAGAATTTAGCCACCTGATGTGAATTTCCAACTCATTGGAAAAGACTCTGAAGCTGGGAAAGGCAGCTTTGAAGAGGGTGGCAGAGGATGAGATGGTTTGATAGCATCACCAATTCAATGGACATGAACTTGGGCAAACTCTGGGAGATAGTTAGGGACAGGGAAGCATGGAGTGCTGCAGTCCATGGGGTTGCAAAGAGCCAGACACGACTTAGTAACTGAACAAAAACAAGACTTTTATGCAAAAATCTAATAATACCTGTGGCTTCCCTGGTGGCTCAGCAGTAAAAGAATGTACCTGCCAGTGCAGGAGATGTGGGTTCAATCCCTGGGTCAGGAAAATCCCCTGGAGTAGGAAATGGCAACCCACTCCAGTATTCCTGCCTGGGAAATTCCGAGGACAGAGGAACCTGGCAGGCTACAGTCTATGGGGTCACAAAGAGTCAGACACAACTTGGCAGCTACCCAAAGTGATACCTGCAGCTGATTCCTTACATAAGTTTGGGTTGTAGTTGAGTTTGCAAATAACTTCTGAGCTAAACAACAATGTGCTTGCATTCCAAATAAGGACTATTAATTGTAATTGATAACATATGGAATCTGCCAACTATATTAAGTAATGAGTGCTCCTTATGGGCAAAATCAATTGCCTATTCTGCTTAAAATCTTGGCTTCAATTCAGAGTTATTGTGAGATGAGGTTACACCTTCACAGCTTGTAAACATGCCTACTTAGCCAGTGTTCATTAATGCAAATTAGCTAATGACAAATGTTCTCAATAGCATATTTAAAGAGAATGTAGATCCTTTCTGTGATGTCTTCCAGGAGATAGCCTGAGTCAATATTTCATTTCCACTACTATAATTACCAACTTCCTGACAGCATGAAAGGCATCATGACCTTAGTTATGAGTAAATCAGGTTCTCAGCAATAGGATTGCTGAGAGGATTACTAAATTAATTAGTACTACCTGGCAGTTGGGAAGAGTTGACTCACTGGAAAAGACTCTGATGCTGGGAGGGATTGGGGGCAGGAGGAAAAGGGGACGACAGAGGATGAGATGGCTGGATGGCATCACCGACTGGATGGACGTGAGTTGGAGTGCACTCCGGGAGTTGGTGATGGACAGGGAGGCCTGGCGTGCTGTGATTCATGGGGTCGAAAAGAGTCGGACACGACTGAGTGACTGAACTGAACTGAACTGAACCTGGCAGTTACACACAGAAATGGAGGTGAGTATGGAAAGACAGGTGTGGAGAACTGTCCTGCTGTGTGTTCGAGAATAGACAATAGTCTGGATTCCCTTCCTCAGAAGAATATATAAATCTCAGACGTTTAGAAGGCATTAAGTCTCAGAGCATTTGTTTTTCAGAATCCTCACTTTTGATGACGTTTCTGCTGTAATTTATTATAGAAGCACCTCTGCAGACGCAACTAAAAACTCTGAGTGAGGGGAGGGACTTGGCTGATTTTCAACACGGCAGCCCTTTACTCACTGTAGACTTGTACCACATGTTTAGAATCAAGAATTTTCAGACTTTATGCCAAGAATATTTCCTTTTACTCAAATTGACAAACTTTTAACAAATACAGTCTTATAGTTTCCTTAAAAGAGTTCTCAGGTTGAGGGGCTCTCTGACAAGGGGTCACCGGGTATCCAATGCTCTGTATGTGTGGGGAATCATCTGCTTTCCCCAGAATGTAATCTTTGATATACATCAACTTCTCAGAAGCTTTATGACCCCTCAAAACAAGGTTAAGAGTCCTCATTGTAGAGGAAATAATTACCTATGGTGTCCAAACTACAAATGTCTCTCTTTCTGTTATTTATGAAAAGTGTGTACCGACCCGTGCAGCTCGCCCTGAACTATGACTCTAGGCAGGAAGTCCTTCTGGGAGTTGATAGTCAGATCCTCAGTTGATTGCTCATTCTACTGGAAATGACTTGTAGATTGCTTCCTGATGCTTAAATAAGGTCAGCTGTCTAAGCTGTCTTCTAAGATAGCACCTGCCAGCCCCAAGTCTGTTTCCTCCTCCTCAGCTCTCCCCAGGGTTCACTTCTCCATTTCAGAGCCAGCCCCGGGCCATTGACTCATGAGAAACCCTGCCTGCCCTCCCCCAGTCTCTGGGAAAAAATGGAACCATTACCAGCTCACCCTTCAGTGCCCTACTGTGATCAGAACACAACCAACATATGGAGATATAAATTAATTGGTTGCTTTGGCATCATTTTGCAACTCAGTAACAGGGCAAAGGGAGTCAAGTCTGAGACTTCCTGGCAAAAGAACAGCAAGCAGAACTAAGAATTAAATTAAAAATAGTTTTATCATGTAAATTTACATCACTTTTCTAGCCTGAGAGTGTTTTTTCAACAGAGGCGCCAAAGAACGTGATGATGTAAGCAGTGCTTTTCATCCAGACATCACATTTAGAGGAGTATAACTTGGGCTTCCCTGATAGCTCAGTTGGTAAAGAATCCGCCTGCAATGCAGGAGCCCCTGGTTCGACTCCTGGGTGGGGAAGATCCCCTGGAGAAGGGATAGGCTACCCACTTCAGTATTCTTGGGCTTCCCTTGTGGCTCAGCTGCTAAAGAATCCACCTGCAGAGTGGGAGTCCTGGGTTCAATCCTTGGGTTGGGAAGATCCCCTTGAGAAGGGAAAGTCTACCCACGCTAGTATTCTGGCCTGGAGAATGGGGTCACAAACAGCTGGACATGACTGAGCGACTTCACTTCAACTTTGAAGTATTCTTTATGGATAATCATCTCCCATTTTAATAGTTTAGAAATTATTTACATATTCCAACTATGCCACTTATTAGGGTTAAAAGATCCACTTTTCTGTTTACTTCAAATATGAAGCAATAGGTCCTAGCTTTAGGACATAATGGAAGATTTAGTTGATAGGTTTATTTCACCTATCTCTTGAATGGTGTCACAGGCATTGTCCCATAATTACTCCACTCTATTGGGATCTATAATTTCTTTTCTTGGAGTCACATCTTTCTATCCTTTTGAAGAAAATCCACCTGCCATCTGCCTCCACCCTCACAATGGAATTCAACAAATATTTAGTGAACTCCTATTGTATGCCTAGGTTTCACATTAAGCAGTAGAGACACAAATGTTAATAAAATTCAGATCCTCATCCTTACTTTAAAAAGTAAAATAATAAGAAGTGAAGTGAAGTCGCTCAGTCGTGTCCAACTCTTTGTGACCCCTACCAGGCTCCGCCGTCCGTGGGATTTTCCAGGCAAGAATACTGGAGTGGGCTGCCATTTCCTTCTCCAGGGGATCTTCACAACCCAGGGATCGAACCCGGGTATCCTGTATTGCAGACAGACGCTTTACCGTCTGAGCCACCAGAGAAGCAACTAAGCCAATATATAAGAGATTTCCGTACAATGAGAAATAGCTATCATATGGTTAAAGACAGAGATACAAGGGAAACAAAACGGAGGGGCGCAAAAATCTTTTAGGATGAGGGAAGACTTCCAAGAGGAGGAGACTTTTTTTTTTAATATATTTTATTTTATTTTTTAACTTTACAATATTGTATTGGTTTTGCCGTATATCAATATGAATCCACCACAGGTATACACGTGTTCCCCATCCTGAACCCTCCTCCCTCCTCCCTTCCCGTAGGAATTAAGCAAAAGACAGTAGGAAATGCATTTCAAGCAGAGAAAGTGGCCTGAAGGTGCAAAAAAAAAAATAAAGATGATAAACCTGGAAAATTGCCTATGATTGACTAGGACTGCAGCTTTGGGTTCAGATAATAAAGTACCAGAAAATTAGGCTGGAGAAATAATCATGGACCAAATTAAATGGGTTCCCTTAAACTGGTATGGAATTTGGATTTTGTTCTAAAGATAAAAGGAAGATCAATCAATCAATCACTCATTATTTTCTTGTTGGATGTCCATTTGGCACATAGTATTGTACATGGCACAATTTGATAGGATGTCATTTTCTGAAACAGGCTCAGAACCAGATTTATAGCTAGGAGCTACACGCAAGGACCTATGTGTTGAATGCTAGGGCTGTTGGAATGTCCCGGATCAAGATTCACCTTTCAACACACTAGCTAATGCCTCAGATTCTTCATTAAGAAATTGAGACCAGTGTCCCCTAATACAAAGTAAATATGGCAGGCAAAGACACCCCGTTAAGCCTTAGTAATTATTCTGACCTAATATGAATAATGTTCATAAAATCTTTCTCAAAGAGCAAGTTCTCAGGAGGAAGATATGAGAGGACCATGAAGGATGGTCCAAGGCTCAGATGGAGAAGCACAAACTTGACTTTCTTTACAATATACTTGGACAGCCTTGCATGCATTCTCCTCTGAGTGCTTCAATCAGAATTACGGCTAAAGAAAATCTTTCGGGGTATCTTTAAATCCTAAACACCTAATTTAATCCTCAGATGATCCTGTATAGATCAATCAGTTCAGTTCAGTTCAGTCCCTCAGTCGTGTCCAACTCTTTGCGACCCCATGAATCACAGCACGCCAGGCCTCCCTGTCCATCACCAACTCCCGGAGTTCACTCAGACTCACATCCATCGAGTCAGTGATGCCATCCAGCCATCTCATCCTCTGTCCTCCCCTTCTCCTCCTGCCCCCAATCCCTCCCAGCATCAGGGTCTTTTCCAATGAGTCAACTCTTCACATGAGGTGGCCAAAGTACTGGAGTTTCAGCTTTAGCATCATTCCTTCCAAAGAAATCCCAGGGCTGATCTCCTTCAGAATGGACTGGTTGGATCTCCTTGCAGTCCAAGGGACTCTCAAGAATCTTCTCCAACACCACAGTTCACAAGCTAGAACCAATCAAAAAGTAAAGCATTTTGGAATTTATGTGACTAAATGGTTTTGAATCTCAACAGGTAGCATTTGCAATAAGAAGAAAATGAATTCTTAATTACTCAATGGGCTATCACATCCTCCATATTATAACTTTATTCTAGATATTTTGATTGATGTCTTCCATCTCTTACTGGTTTGAATTGATGTATTTTTCTCTTCCCAAGGCATGTTCACTTTTCAGGTCCATTTTCCAACTGTGAGCCAAAAAACTCGCAATTTCCTTTTGATTATGAAAATGAAAAAAAAAATCACCTCAATAAATGAGAAATTTTCCATCCTCTTAAATAGAGTCCCAGGGATAATAAACCCCCATGGGATCTAGAGGAAAGAAAAAGAACAGAGGTCTTTTGAAAATAATAAAATGACTATTTAAAATAATCTTGGAAATAAAGCTCCCTAATGATGAAATTTGGTGTTATTATTTCTAATATGATGTTTAAACTTCATATGTCTTCTCTGTCTTCCTAAGAGTTGTAATCTTGCATTTTGCACAAGCTGCCTCTGATGACATCGGTTTGAGAGGAACAAGACCAGATTTTCCAGCCTTTTTTCTGCAGCTTCCTAGGGAGCACCTGGTTCATGGGCTACTCTGCATATTTTAGAACTATGGCCACGTGCCATCATGACTTAGGAACTTTGCCTTTGAAAAGTTCCTTCTTCCTCTTGCCTGTTCATCATCAAAGGATGATCCCTGCTCATCCTTTGATCCTCATTTCAAAAGTCACCTCTTTCTTAACTCCATTGACAGAATCAGTGACTTTCTTGTCTATGCTATTATTTAAAACTGTGCTTATTTTTGCTACCCTGTTTTTACCTTCTTGCATTGTGATTGTGGCTTCAATTAAGGCTTCTACAGATTGTGCCACAGTTTAAAAAAAACATTTGTTCACAATTGATCTTTTTTATCGAAGTATAATTATAATTGATTTGCAATATTCTTTTAGTTTCAGGTGTACAACATAGTGATTCAATATTTATACAGATTGTATTCTATTTAAAGTTACACTTTGCTGTGTACCTGAAACTAACACAACATTGTTTATCAACTATATTCGTATATAAAATAAAGTAACTTTTTAATAAAAAAATAAAATAGTTATTACAAAATGATGGCTAAATTTCTCTGTGCTGTATAATGTATTTTTGCTGCTTATTTACTTTATACATAATGGTTTGTCACTGGTGATCCTTGAATTCCATTTCTTCTTCCAGTTTTCTTTTTTTGATATATATTCTTTAGTAATTCTTTCAAGTACAAGTCTGTAATGATCTTTCTTACAGTCTTTTTATGAAAATGTGTTTTACTCTCACACTTGAGAAATGTTTTGGCTAGGTTAGAGATTATCTCTGTTTAGTATTCCTAACACCATAAGGAATAAAGACTTTGTACCCATGGTTGGTGCAGCCTGGGGGTTTTTATTTGTCATGGATGACACTTCCTACCCTTGTTGTTGTTGTTGTTCAGTCACCCAGTCATGTCTGACTCTTTGCGACCCCATGGACTGCAGCACGCCAGGCCCTCTGGCACATTCTACCCTTCCCTACCACATTCCAGAGCCAGGGGCAAAGGTAAGCTGGCCTTTCGCCTCTCTGACTGGCTCACCACCCCCCTTCCCAGCAAGGGGCATCTGGATGATACTAAAGTTACCTGTCCAAGGTAGAGTATTGAGACCGGGTGGGAGGTGGGAGGGAGGTCCAAGAAGGAGGGGACATATGTGTACCTATGGCTGATTCACATGAATGTATGGCAGAAAGCAACACAATATTGTAAAGCAATTATCCTCCAATTAAAAATAAAAAAAAATTTTTTTAAATGAAGTTGCCTGTCCACCACGAGTTATAAATGTGGCAATATTCTAGGCAGTTATGAAGTGAAAGTCGCTCTGCTAAGTCACTTCAGTCGTGTCCAACTCTGTGCGACCCCAGAGACGGCAGCCCACCAGGCTCCCCCATCCCTGGGATTCTCCAGGCAAGAACACTGGAGTGGGTTTCCACTTCCTTCTCCAATGCATGAAAGTGAAAAGTGAAAGTGAAATCGCTCAGTAATGTCTGACTCTTAGCGACCCCATGGACTGCAGCCTACCAGGCTCCTCCATCCATGGGATTTTCCAGGCAAGAGTACTGGAGTGGGGTGCCATTGCCTTCTCCGAAAGTCGCTCAGTCGTGTCCAACTCTTTGCAATCCCATGGACTATACAGTCCATGGAATTCTCTAAGTCGGAATAATGGAGTAGGCAGCCTTTCCCTTCTCCAGGGGATCTTCCCAACCCAGGGATCGAACCCAGGTCTCCCACATTGCAGATGGATTCTTTACCAGCTGAGCTATCAAGAAAGCAGCTAGGCAGTTATGGTCTAGGATGAAACAATGATTGTGCATTTTTATGTCATTCCTAACTAGGACCTGTGCCTTCTATAACATACATTGAGCATAATGAAAAAGACTGCATCTGTTTGTCTTAAAGAATAGATATTCCAGGGAGATTTTGTTTCATACCAATTTCTCTTTAAATGCTCACCCTCTATTTCAAAAAGTTGTATTGGATGGCACTTAAAGAGGAATTGCAGCTGGTTAAATTTAGGGTATTGAACAAATTCCAATCCAAGAATATTCCTTGGTGCCGGGCCTATGGCATTTTTATTTGATTCTAAATTGGATAAATTTTAATTCATTTTTAAGTTCTTTGCTTTCTCTACTTTTTTCCTCTGAGACAGGCAACTAACCGTTGATATTTATTCTGCCTTTAATACTACAGCTCAATTATGATATTTTGTATACATGCTATCAAATTCCTCAAAGTTTTACTTATTATTATACAAATCCAGCTATACTTTAAAACATATCAATCACTTCTGTTAAGTCTTGATAAAGCTGTGTGCTAAGAATAATATAAAAAAAATAATTTTACTATGTTTTTTTCCATGAGTTAATATGGCCTTATATTTCATTTTATAAGTTTAGTAAATTTTGAAGCTCTGAATCTTATTTTCCTTCTTATTCTCCAGTACATGTTTTTGTTCAATTTCCTTATCAGTTTTTATATTCTTTTTTTGGCCTCTAATTTATACTTCCTGGGAGACAATGTTAATTTTTAAAAAATAAATAAACAAAAGGAAGAGAAAGAGGGAGGGAGGGAGGCGGGGAAAGGCCTATGATATTTTGCTAAGATTGTTGGGAACAGTTTAGGAATCAGCTGCATAGGGATACTATTTGAAGTCTGCGAAAGGCTAGATTTGTGAAGCAGGAAGACAGATAAGGCCAAGGGTACAACCCTGAACAACATTTAGAGAACAGAAGCAACCACAGAAATGATTGGAGCTCTCCATTTCATTTATACATGTGACTCAGTTTCCACAGTTCCTCAAGGGAGGAAATGAATCTTGGACGTGTCCTGTAGGTCTCACTCCACCCCCCACAGTGAAAGCACCTGGTGAATGCTCTGTTCACTGATAGCTGCTGCTTACTCTTCTGTGAGCCAAGGATCTGGTGTAAACAACGCAAAGCAAAGTCCCTGTCATTTATGTTATGGTGGTGTATGTGGGAGGCATAGAAACAGGAAACAAGATTGTAACCACATCAATACCTCCTCAGTATCTGTAGCAATAAATGCTACAGAAACAGTTAACCAAATAATGGGCTGGGGAGGAGCTCCAGTGTGGGGCTAGGGAGGGGGTGGGTAGTGCTTTATCAAGTATGACCAGGGAGGAAGTGACCTTGGAGCTGAAATGTACATGCTGAGGAGGAGCCACCATATGAGTTGCAGGAAAAGAGCATGGTAGAGAGAAAATGAGTGCCAGGGGCCTGAAGCAAAAGCAAACTAAGAGTGGTTGAGGGGAAGGAAAGGAGCCTAATGCACAATGATAGGAAGTCGTGGAGGTGAGCCAGAGCCTAAGTTCCCCTTGCCCTTGAGAGGTGGTTGGATTTTATTCTATTTGCAGTAGCCCCGTAGGCTGATCCACTTGATCCTATTTATTTGTCCCCGCTCTGCTGCAGCTCCTGCCAACAGGACCCAGCTGCATGGTCCTGTTTGACTGTGTGTGAGGAGATGGAACACAGGTGAAAAGAAGGCAGCACTTTACTATCACAGCTTGTCTTTCACCTTCTAGATTAAATATACATACTGTGATCCATTCTCCTCCCCCATCTAGAGAGATCTTGTGCCAAGAACCCAGCCTACCCAGGCAAAGAAACTAAGCTAATCTTTGGCAAAATCAGAGTGAAGTGAGCATGCATGAAATTGCATTAATAAAATAAATATACAATAAGGGTAAGACTGGAGAAGACTCTTGAGGATCCCTTGGTCTGCACGGAGATCAAGCCAGTCAATCCTAAAGACAGTCAACCCTGAATATTCATTGGAAGGACTGATGCTAAAGCTGAAGCTCCAATGCTTTAGCCACTTCATGCAAAGAGCCACCTCATTGGAAAAGACTCTGATGCTGGGAAAGATTGAAGACAAAAGGAGAAGAGGGCAGCAGAGGATGAGTTGGTTAGGTAGCATCACCAACTCAATGGACATGAATTTGAGCAAGCTCATGGGGATAGTGGAGGACTTAGGAGCCTGGCATGCTGCAGTCCACGCGGTTGAAAAGAGTCAGACATGACTTAGCAACTGAACAACAACAGTAAGGAGTTTTCTGTCCTAAACATATGTGTAGTGTTAATTAGAAGAGAAGAAATGAAGGAGAAGATGAATATGAATATTTGAAGGCATCTATATTCCTAGATGCCCAGAGGTTAAGGGTACAGTCCTCCACAGACTGACACCAGCCACAAGTTTGGCGGTCCCCAGGGTCATCCTTGATTCTGATCAACTGGCTACAAATTCAAGCTTTCACACTACCCCTTCAAAAATTCACCAAAAAGACCCACAGAACTCACTGGAAGCACTGTTCTTATGATAATAGTTTTACGATAACAGAAGGATACAAATTAGAAGAGACACATAGGGCCGAAGTCTGGCAGGATTCCAACCATGAAACTTCTGTTATCCTCAGGGATGCATTAGCCAGTTAGCATATTGATGTGTGACAATATGTAGAGAATTACCAATCCGGGAAGCTCACCCAAGCTTCAGTGTTCAAAGTTATTTGGAGTTTTGGAAGTAGCTATGATTGATTGAATTACTGGCTGGGAGGTTGCAGTTAATTTCCAGCCCCAAGTCCTCTCCAGGGATGAATCAATATCATGTGGCTCAAAGCTTCTACCCTCGCAGGATGGTCCTTAGAGATGGTCCTTCTGCTGTGACCTGTCCTGAGTCACCTCATTAGCACAAACTCTCAGGTATGGCCTGAGGGGCCCACCATGACAACAGGGAAGACATTCCAATCACACTGGAAATTCTAGGGGCTTAGAGGCTCCCTCCCAAGAACTAGACACAAAGTCCACTCAAATTTTTTATTATACAGTAGAACTCCTCGTTAGATTTGCAATCAGTTTCCCATTCTCTATACCAGTCCTGAGTACAATTCAGTACAGTTGCTTGAGTAAGGAAGAAACAGTACCCATTGCTTGAAATTTTAGCGGACTAGAGCCATGGAATTTAAGGCGTCATTATAAAGATATTATAGATTCACGTTGCCCATCTCTCGGCTTCACACTTTTTTTTCCCACACAGAATTTCTATGTGCTTCCTTCCTAGCTGACAAGGACCATGATTCTATTCTGTCCTCTTCTGAGTGCAAGTTGGATATTTGCTTATGCCTAGCAAATGTTACATTGTGCAAATGACATAAATATTATGAAAAACAATGAGATAAAGGCAACCCTAGATTATCCTTTTGTCCAGTTGAAAGTGGTCATAAATAGAACCTCTGTGTCCTTAACATTTAGAATTGGAGTCTAAAGTCAACTTTTTGAAATTTGCTTTGTGTACTAACAAAAAGCACCAAAAAAAAAAAAAACAACAACAACAACAACAATGACAACAAAACCTGGGTGACTCAATGGAAAGATGATGTAAAGAACTTCATGTCTTATTGCATAATGGATTGGGAGATGTGTGCCCTTATGTACCAGTGTTCCAGATGACCTTGAGCAGTGCAAAGAAACTCCCTCGCCCATTTCCCAACTTGGGTGACAGCTGTGAGGTGTAGCTTCTAAATGACTACACCAGTCTCTAAAGTCACTGCAATATATCTTTCTCTGATTGCTTGGCCTGCCCTGACCTGAAGAACTCTGTGGAAAATGATGGCCACATGACAGCTGAGTTCTAGATGGAAAGTCACAGAATTGAATCACCCAAATGTTTCCAAGCATTGTGTAGACTAACTGTCCAGAAAACTGAATTTTCTCCTACCTAAATGTTATTATCTTGGTACTTCAGTGTAATACCCCTCCACATCATTCCAGGCCATTCCAAGTAAAGGTTTATTTGATCACAATTCCAGGGAAATGTGACATCATCTTAAAGGGTTAGTGGGGTGTTTTGTTGGTGGTGGTTTTGGTTGCTGTTGTTGTTTTGCTGCGTCAGTGGGTCTTAGTTGTGTCACGCAGGATCTTTCACTGTGTCAAGTAAACTCTGTGTGTGGCACACAGGCTTCAGAGGGTACAGGTTCAGTAGCTGCGGTGCTTGGGCAGTTGCTCCATGACATGTGGGATCCTAGTTCCCCAACTAGGGTTCAAACCTGCATCCTCTGCATTGCAAGGCAGAGTCTTAACCACTGAACCACCAGGGAAGTCCCTAGTGGGGTGTTCTGGATGGGGACCTGGGGTTTGTTTAAATCAGGTGTGATAGGACACATAGACATGAACGTGACTGTCATGAAGGAAGAAGCTTTTTATACTTACAGATCCCAAGAAACAGGAGGCATGCATACCACGCAGGGCCACATGGGGAAGCACCAGTCAGTTAGGTGTCAAAGGGAGTGGAGGAAATAAAGGCAAGAATCTTTATTGTCAATTCCACTGGAAGGACTGAATGAGGCCGGGTTAACAGGCTTAGACTGGATAGTTTGATTCTTTTCAGCAGGTACTTGGGTGTGGGGGCTGTCCGTGGTTGTTCAGCGTCTGGCCCTGGGAGGATTAGAGCAGAATAGTGACCCAGAGTGTAAATCTGAGAAATGGAGGTGTCGGGGAATACTCTCTGGATTGGTTAGTTTGCATATGAAAGGTACACTCCTCTGAGATTTGTTTGCTATCTCTAAGAATGTGCTATCCCTGGGAGGGGCACTCTTCCAGGGTCAGCAAAGCCTTAATGTCAGCACATCAAATACAGAAAGTAGAAAATGTGGTTATTACATAGGGTTAGGAAGAGGTCTCTTAGTCATAGGCCCTTTACCATCAAGATCATTTTTAAAATTCTTTTGTTTAGCTTTGATATAAGTCATGTAATTATATAAAGTCCTAGAACTAACCCAAATATTTAAATATCTTTAGGGAGGAAAAAACTGATCTTACTCTATTTCTCAAGCTTTAACATTTATCAGTTCATGTCAGTTAACATTTATACAAGTCACCTATTGGATTGCTGGATAAAATACAGGATATCAACTTAAATTTTAATTTCAGATAAACAATAAATAATTTTTTTACATAAGTATGACCCCTTATAATATTTGAGACATACTTGTCCTAAAAAAAAAAAAATCATTGTTTACCTGAAATTCTAGTTTACCTGAGCATTTGGTCTTTTTATTTGCTAAATTTGGCAATTCTGGTCACCTGGAAAATCTTGTTAAAATGCAGATTCTGATTAAGTAGGGAGGGACCTGAAGCTCTGCATGTCTAACCAGCCCACAACGTTTGCTAATATTGCTCTGCCTTGAACTATTTTTTGATAGCAAAACTCTGAGACCTTTTGAGTACACTCAGTGTCCCATAATAGAAAGTGGCAACCAATATTATTGACCAAAGACATGGAATTAGTCATCTTAAATTCTGCAGTGTAAATGGATTGATTCTCTAAAGAGCATTAGTTGATTATTTACATATCTGCCTTCCTGTTTTGTAAAAGAATCAAATTTATTTCCTGGATTAGAGATTACTTAGGTTCTGATTCATAAGTCCTTAGAATTTGCAAATCCAAAGACTTAAGAACCACAATTAAAACAAAAAAATCCACACAATTTTGGAAGAATATAAAGATTATTCCTAAAAGCAAAGGAAATAATCATAATAATCATAATAAACAAGAATGTTCTCATGCTCAGTACTAAGCACAAACCTAGATGATATACTCTTTATTTTAGAAAACAGTTGAAATTATATACTGAGACATTCAACCAAAGCAACTGCAGTTTTTCTTCTGTTTAGGAACAATTTGGTACTTCCATCTTCAAAGCTGTTATTTACGTATCAGCAGCTTTGTTCAGATCCCCTGTTCTTCGGTCAAGTGTGAAATTACAATGAAAAGTTGAGGACAGGGTGGGACTCACAGATAGTAAGATCAAAAAAAGGCAAGGAAGGAGTAAACAAGAACATGAGAACTACAATACTGATTAGAAGTGCACATCAATTTTCTCAATTTAAAATGAATGTGTATGGCCGAATTTTTTTTAACATTCTAGACATTTATTTCCTCGTGTGTTTAAGTCTCATCAAGTCTTATAAAATGTTAAATGGTGGGGTTTTTTGAATTAAGAAAGATTCTAAGTTGATTGGCCACTAAGTTGATTCTATGTACCTCAGCATTATTCTATCAAAGAAGCTTCAACAGATGCTTACAACCATTCTTTGTGCTGGATAATTGTGTACCATATCCACTAGAAGACCAGACTATTATTGATTAGGATTATAATATTTTATTATGGCATGGTGAACTTCAAGCTGTTTTTTGTTTCAAAGACCTGCAGACCTTTGAGGAGACTCATCTTGGGGGGAGAGTGAATAGACTGAAATAAATAAGTAAACAAGAAACAAATAAATATGTATTTTTTCCAATCCTACCAGATAATACAGCATACCAAATTTAACTTTGGTTTATTTTACAAATTGGGAGAAAAAAACATAAAACACAATGTTTTATTATAATGGCTTGTTCTGATACATGCTGTGCAGCGTGTGCTGTGCTTAGTCACTCAGTCATGTCCGACTCTTTGTGACCCCATGGACTGTAGCCTGCCAGGCTTCTCTGTTCATGGGGACTCTCCAAGCAAGAATACTGGAGTGGGTTGCCATGCCCTCCTCCAGGGGATCTTCCCAACCCGGGGATCGAAGCCAGGTCTCCCGCATTGCAGGAGGATTCTTTACTGTCTGAGTCACCAGGGAGGCCCAAGAATACTGGAGTGGGTAGCCTATCCCATCTCCGGGCGATCTTACTGACCCAGGAATTGAACCGTGGTCTCCTGCATTCCAGGCAGATTCTTTACCAGCTGAGCTACCAGGGAAGCCCATTCTGATACATATGTTATATTAATACTTAGTACTCTTGCACCTACAATAATCCAGGACGCTTTCCAGATCCACTCATAGATTCTAGTCTAATCTGTGATTTTCTCTGGAATGTTGTGGTATGAGTTATTTTTAGTTGGTGAATAAGTGTGTTTTATAGTAAGAAATAGGTCACTGTATTTTTATGGGCTCTCTCTCTATATATAGTATCATCCCCCAGCCCAGGAAATGAGTCAGCAACTGTTTTTAAGTATAAATACTTAGAATCCAACCCGTTTTTTGTTGCCTAGAACTATTCAGACAGGAAGGTAACATTTTAGACCCCCAAACCATAATATCAGTCAGTTCAGTTCAGTCGCTCAGGTGTGTCCAACTCTTTGCTACCCGATGGACTGCAGCATGCCAGGCCTCCCTGTTCATTGCCAGTTCCTGGAGTTTACTCAAACTCATGTCCATTGAGTCGGTAATGCCATCCAACCATCTTATCCCCTTCTCCTCCCGCCTTCAATCTTTCCCAGCATCAGGGTCTTTTTCAATGAGTTGGTTCTTCACATCAGGTGGCCAAAATATTGGAGTTTCAGCTGCAACTTCAGTCCTTCCAATGAATATTCAGGACTGATTTCCTTTAGGATGGACTGGTTGGGTCTCCTTGCAGTCCAAGGGACTCTCAGGAGTCTTCTCCAACACCATAGTTCAAAAACATCAATTCTTCGGTGCTCAGCTTTCTTTGTAGTCCAACTCTCACATTCATACATGACTACTGGAAAAACCATAGCCTTGACTAGACAGACCTTTGTTGGCAAAACCATAATATAGCTTAAAAGATTTTTCTAATATGTATGTTTGACACACTCAAAAAGGCATATGTACTTGGCATACATACTTTTATATGTACTTATAAAAGCATAATATAAGTAAATAATAAAGACCCCTGAACCCATCACCCACTTCCCCTGGAAGCTAGGCTCACCCCAGTCATACAGCTCATTTATCTTCCGGGGGAGGAAATGAACCACCCTGTGCTAAGCACTCTATAATATACATTATCTTATTTATTAATAATCTCCCCAACATCCCTATACATAAATGCTAACATTTCCTTACCGTGTTATCAATGAATCAACTAAAAGATTAGGAATCTTGTCAAGAATTTCAAGCCTACTGCCTAGGTATGGGCTACACACGGTGACTTCCTCTCAAAGCTTGCAGTATAGAAAAGAGGGGAAAGGAGCCGTTGTGCAGTAGAGAAACCTGACAAACATACCCCACCAGGTGATCTAGGTCAACATCAACGTGATAAGTCAGGTCGCTAATAGGCACCCTTGATACCATGCAGTGAGAAGAGCATTTTTCTTCTGTGCTCTTCCTCCCACAAAACCATAGCCTCAGCCTAATTATAAGAAAAGCATGCAACAATCCCCGATGGAGAGGTGTTCTCCAAAACGCCTGAGCAGCGCTCTTTAGAATTATCAAGGTCATCAAAAGCAAGGAAAGTCTGAGAAATTGTCATAGCCAAGAGGAAGCTAAAGGTATGATGACAAATGTGATCCTGGAACAGGAAAAGGACATTAGATAGAAATTAAGGAAACCTGAATAAACTGGACTCTAGTTGATAATAATGTATCAACATTGCTTCATTTATTGTAGCAAATGTCCCACACTAGTAGAAGATGTGAATAATAAGAGAAATTGAGTTTAAGATGTTTGGGAACTCTACTGTCACTGTAATTTTTCTGTTCATCTAAATGTTCTAAAAAGTAAAGTTGTTTTTTTTTTTAGTTACATTAAAAAGCAACCGAAAAGGCCAAAAAAAATTGAGTAGACATTTCACCAAAGAGGGAATATGAATAGCAGATAAGCACGTGAATAGATGCCTCATGAGTTTGTTCATTAGGGAAAATACACATTAAAACCATAATTAGATACTACTGGACACCTGCTAGAATGGCTGAAATGAACAATCCTGACAATACCAAGTGCTGACGAAGAGGCAGAACAACTAGAACGCTCATAAACTGCTGGTAGAAGTTAGAAATGGTTTTGCCTGCCTGGAAAGCTATTTGGAAGTTATGTTACTGCATAACTCTATTTATATGACATTCAGTAAAATACAGAACCACAGTGATGGAGATCAGATCAGTTTTACCAGATTAGGGGATGGTGTGTCTACAAAATGTAGTATCGAGGGATGGTGGAGGTGTTCTGTATCTGGATTATAGTGGTAGTTACATGAATACAGTCATGCCTTGGTATCCATGGGGGACTGGTTCTAGGACCCTCTCAGATACCCAAATCTGAAGATGCTCAAGTCCCTTAAATAAGTGTGGTAATTGTACATAACCTTCACTCACCCTCCCATTTACTTTAAATCATCTCTAGATTACTTATAATACCTAATACAATGTAAATTCCATGTAAATATTTGTAAATACAATGAAAACATTATGTAAATCATTGCCAACATGAAGCAAATTTAAGTTTCACCTTTAGGAGCTTTCTGGAATTTTTCTCCCCAAATATTTTTGACCCAGAGCAGGTTGAATCCACAGAGGCAGAACTTGAGGATACAGAGGACCGACTACATACACGTGTGAAAACTCATCAAACTGGGCCACAAAACAAATCTCATTTTCCTGTTCTGAATTTAAAACAAAGAGAAACACTCTAGAGAACCAACCCATCACTATGAAAGAATGGGCTTTTATAGAGAGTGGTGCTGCAGGAAAGCCTGAGCTCCCATTTTGCTCTAGAAGGAGCAAAGGGCAAAGTCTTATTTGTGGTCAAGCAAGGACATCTTTCTTGCAGAAGAGGCTGAGACCTCTCAATGGATGTCAGTTACGTCATGGAGGAGTCTTCTTTTGTGGTCAGAGCCTTAAAGAATATTTCTCAGCATTCAAATATAAGCTAAAAAGTATCTGTCGTTATACTAGCATGGTTTACATGAGGTAATTACTCAGATAATGAGTCTCTAAAAATATAGCCATTTATTGGTGGTTTACTACTTTTTTGAAAGTTTTTTAATCCATTGAGCTGAGCCTCTATGAAAAAGACTCCCTGAGGTTTTTTTACAGGTGTCTGCCCTGAATTTTGAATCCAGTCTCACCTGCACATGGTTGTATAATGGTTTCCTCAGTTCAGTGTTGGTGTGGAAAATGTATGACTGCCTGTGGATTCAAAGGCAGGTGTTGTGTAAAATAAGCAAAGAGCAACTGCCCTGCTGGTCCAGCGGTTGGGACCCCGAGCTTCCACTGCAGGGGGCAGGGGTTCAATCAGTGCTTGTGTAACTGGGATCCCACATGTCATACAGGGTGGTCTAAAAAATCAATTTTTAAAAATAAATAAATAGAGGAATGAACAGATGACTATTGTCACTGTTCTTTGAGAAAACAACTTTGCATATAAGCTTATCCATATTGTTTGAACTATCCAAGCAAATATTAATATCTAGACTAATTACAGACTGGTCTGGACAAAGAATTAACATCTTAAATGTCTGTTTTGGTTATCTATTTTATATTAAAAATAATAAAGAAATAAAATGTGTATTTGGGTATTTTCTTGGTGAACTGTGGTTATCTCTTGGGAGTTTTTGTTATTATGGCTTAGAAGGCACATAGTCACAGGGTCTCAATGAAGCAAAAGAAGGAACGGTAACCCCAGGTTGACCAGGCTAGGGTCCCCAGCGCTAGTGCTGGTGTCAGGGTGGCATTTCTGTCTCCTCCTGTGAGATTATAGTCCCATGGAGGACAGGAGACACTTTCTCCTGGGAGAAAATATCTGCAGATCATCAAACCTGGCAAAGGACTCGTATTCAGAATACACAGAGAAATCTTAAAATGCAACAGCAAATGAAAATACTCAATTTAAAAAGAGGTGGACTGGAGAGAAGGCTTTCCAGGTGGCACAGAGGTAAGGAACCTGCCAGCCAATGCAGGAGAGGCAAGAGACATGGGTTTGATCCCTAGGTCAGGAAGATCCCATGGAGTAGGAAATGACAAGCCTCTCCAGTATTGCATGGGAAATCCCACGGACATAGGAGCCTAGTGGGCTACAGTCCATTGCGTCTCAAAGAGTCGAACAGAACTGAGTGACTGAGCACACACACACAGACTGGAGAGAGCTTGGGTCCTCAGGCCTACCATCATAACTACAGTTAAGAGAGGTTGGTTGGTCATTGATTAAACCCTCTGTTAAGTGCTTTATAACCCAGAGAGGGATCATGTCTCATTCATCAAGTAGAACAGCTGCAAGAAGTCCCCAGATTGAACACAAAGCCTGTATTTAAAAGGCCATTGTCACTGATTACTTAGCAGGGAGATGCCCACAGAGTCCTTGCTGCTATTTTCTGAAGCGAGGTCTGTGCCATCAAGAGCCTGAAAAGTCACCATGCTGGGGAGGGAGCTGGCTGGGGAGAAGCTGGCCAGCTCTTGGAGGCCAGCTGGGATTGGGCTTGACTCCAAGGCCTGCCCTGAGTAGCTGTATACCTTGGCAAAGTTAATGCTTCTGAACCTCAGCTTCTGGATCCTAAAGTGGAGAAAACTTACCTATGGTATGGAGTTAATGTGACAATTAAAAGTGATCATATATGTGAGAGCTAGTGCCATTTTGCCAAGCATTAGATGGTAGCAAGAATCATTTATAAAGCAGTAGCCCTGTCTCTTATTAGGAAAGACCCTGATGCTGGAAAAGATGGAAGGCAGGATGAGAAAGGGGCGACAGAGGACGAGAGGATTGAATGGCATCACTGACTCAATGGATGTGAGTTTGAGCAATCTCTGGGAGATAGTGAACGACAGGGAGACATGGCATGCTGCAGTCCATGGAGTCACAGAGTCAGACAGGACTTAGCTACTGAACAACAACAACAGCCTTGTCTGCAAGGAGAGTGAGTAAGCCTTTGGACCTGCTTCTACAGATTTTGACCCCAAAAGTTCTGAAGAGACCACATGTAGCGGTAGGAAGGGAACTGAGTCTGCAGAGAATAGCCAGTGGAGGAAAGAAGCAGGAGAGGTTCAGATCACCAAGCAGTACACCCTGATCCAGAAGGTTCCTGGGCTAGAATTTATCTCAGAGAACCTGCTTCTCTGATGCTGGAGTGATTACCTGCTCTATTAGTTTCCTAGGGCAGCCGAAACAAAATACCATAAACTATGTGACCTAAAGGGGCTTCCCCGCTGGCTCTGTAGTAAAGAATCTGCCTGCAATGAAGGAGTCACAGGAGATGCAGGTTCGATCCCTGGATGCGGAAGATCCCCTGCAGAAGGACATGGCAACCCACTCAGTATTCTTGTCTGGAGAATCCCATGGACAGAGGAGCCTGGTTGACTACAGTCCAGAGAGGGTTGCAAAGAGTTGGACATGACTGAAGCAACTTAGCATTCATGTACTCTTGTGACCTAAAATAACGGAAGTGTATTTTTTTCACAGTTTTGGAAGCTAGCAGATCAAAACTAAGGTGTCAGCAGGACCATGCTCCCTCTGAAAGCTGTAGAAGAATCCTCCCTTGCTGCTTCTCGCTTCTGATGGTTTGCTGGCAATCTTTGGCATTCCTTGGCCTATAGAGGCGTCACTGCAATTCTCCATCCTCACATGGCCTTCTCTGTGTGTGTCTTCAGAGACCTTTCCCTCTGTGTGGGTCTGACTCAGTGTCCAAGGTTCCTCTTTTTGTAAGGACACCAGTCACACTGGATTACTACCCCCTCTAATGACTTTGTTTCAACTTGGTGACCACCTTAAAGACCCTATTTCCAAACAAGGTAACATTCTAAGACAGCGGGTGTTAGGATCTCAACAGATACTTTTTTAGGGAGCATGATTCAATCTAAAATACCTGGTTATGTGAATTAGAGGTCTTTGTTGTCATTTTGTATGGGAGATGGATGCTTGTTTTATAAAGCAAATGTTCTGGCTTTCTTGAGCCATGAGAAAGTTTCCATTCTCCCCCTCACTTCCCACTGTTGCTGCCTTCTCAGTTAAAAGGCAAATGGTTCATCTACCAAGCCTAGTGCTTTACTTACCACGACATCTCCATGTCTGCAGTATGAGAGTTGGGGAGGAGTATGGAATGGGCGGCATCTCCATCCTGCAGAGACCAGCTGAGGAAACCTGTCCAGAAGTCCGGATTGCCAGAAAATTCTGGATCTTCTCACAGTGGACCCTGCCCAGAAGTGGGCAGAGTAAAGCTTTTGTGCTAAGAAAAGGCCCAGCCCATTGTGGGCCAGAGGTGTTCCCTGGGCTGTGCAGTCAGGGTCAGGCGCTGAAGCAGGTCACAGTGGACCCTGCCCAAAAGTGGGCAGAGTAAAGCTTTTGTGCTAAGAAAAGGCCCAGCCCATTGTGGGCCAGAGGTGTTCCCTGGGCTGTGCAGTCAGGGTCAGGCGCTGAAGCAGGTCACAGTGGACCCTGCCCAAAAGTGGGCAGAGTAAAGCTTTTGTGCTAAGAAAAGGCCCAGCCCATTGTGGGCCAGAGGTGTTCCCTGGGCTGTGCAGTCAGGGTCAGGCGCTGAAGCAGGTCACAGTGGACCCTGCCCAAAAGTGGGCAGAGTAAAGCTTTTGTGCTAAGAAAAGGCCCAGCCCATTGTGGGCCAGAGGTGTTCCCTGGGCTGTGCAGTCAGGGTCAGGCGCTGAAGCAGGTAGCAGCCTTGTAGGAAGTAAGTATCTTTGACCCTGCACAGGCCAGTCAGTTGGCAAGGTCAATGGCTCCCCCTCACTTCCTGCTGTTGTGGCCTTCTCCCTTTCTGGACCATTCTGTCCCACCCCCAGTTACCCTCCACCCTGAGTATTGCCTGTGTGACATCCTACACCAGTATTCTCATGCATATAAGCTGGGGGTTTATATCACAGAGCCGATATGCGCAGACGGTCCACAGTTACGTGAACAGTGGTCAACAGCCATAGCTCACAACCTAGACTTCAAAGTTCAACAAGATTTGAATCACTTGGGGAGTTTTTAAAATTTCAATACCTATACTTTCCCCAAACTAATTACAGTAGAAGCTTGGGGATAAGATCCCAGCATCAGTATTTTTCAGTTTCCTTTGATTTGAAATGTTTGATTCCAATATTTGGCCAAAGTTGAAACCCACTGATTTAATGGGAAGCAGAGTACAGGAAGCTGTGACATTCTAGCAATGACCTCTGACCCTTCTGTGGCTAAGTTAAAGGATACTGCAGTAGGTCAGGTAAGAGAGGATCCGAGCAGTCAGGGACCGAGAGGTGAGGCAGTCTCAAGCAGTCGTGAAAGGTGAAATCAATGGAGCCTGGGGAAACTGATAGGGAGTTAAAATAGGAAGGAACCTAGATAAGGTCCAGGTTCTAGGTAAAATAGCTAGCTAGTGAGAAGCTGCCATATAACACAGGAACCTCAACTCGGCACTCTGTGACAACCTAGAGGGATGGAGGAAGTGGAAGGAGCCTCAAGAGAGAGGGGATATATGTATACTTTTAGCTGATTCACATTGATGTACAGCAGAAACCTACACTGTATTGTCAAGCAGATATCCTCCAGTTAAAAATAAATTTTAAAAGTAAATAAAAATAAAGTTTTAAAAAATCAGTATGAAGAAGGAAAGAGGAGGCAAAAATCTGATTTTGGTTTTGGATGTGTTAAATGTCAGGTGCTTTTAGAACTATCCAGGTGGCACTGTCAGATGCTCAGGAGAGAGGTGGACTAGAGATAACGTTTGGGAATCATTGGCATGAAATGATACCTTAAGTCTTGAGGGTCAAGGAGATTGTCTTGAGAGAGCAGGTGGCATGGGGAGAGCAGGGCTCTGGCAAGCACAGGTGGGGCAGAGGAGAAGGGGCCAGCAAAGCAGACTGAGGAATCGCAAGGGTGGAAGGAGAAAGTGTCACAGAACACAAAGGAGCAGACACTTCCAGGAAGAGAATTAATGAGCAGGTCAGATGATAATGCCAGATCAAGTCTTGTGTTTATTGACTTTGGCCACATGGAGATCAAGGATGGCTTAGGTCAG
>NW_011494813.1:1716525-1752322 GCF_000754665.1 Bison bison bison | reverse complement strand
TTTTAGCAGAGCAGTTGGCAGTGGGAGCCTAACCGCAGTGAGGTTGAAGATAGAAGTAAGGCCACAAGTATAGATGCTCTTCTGAAACACTGCCTGTGAATGGGGAGAAGGATGCTCAGTGCTGGCTGGAGAAGAATGCCTGGAAAGAACCGTATGTGTGTGTGTGTGTGTGTGTGTGAGCTGCGTGTATGCATGCTAAACCGCTCAGTCGTATCCGACTCTTTGCGACTCCACAGATTGTATCCTATCAGGCTCCTCTTTCCATGGGATTCTCCAGGCAAGAATACTGGGGGTTGCCATCCCCTTCTCCAGAGGATCTTCCTAACCCAGGGATCAATCCCGCATCTTTTACATCTCCTGCATGGGAGGTGGGTTCTTTACCACTAGTGCCAGCTGGGAAGCCCATGTTTATAAGCTACAAGGAAGGAATCAGTACCAAGGAAGAGATTGAAACTCCAGGAAGGAAATGCACAATCAAGGATCCTGGCGGGTAGAGACGGAATGGTACCTAGAGATGGTAGAACTTCAAGGGACACCTTTGTTTTGTTTAATTTTTTTGTGAGCCTAGAGAAACAAGGACAATTTCTCTAAGGAAGGAAGGGTATGGAATAAAAACATTTTCCTTTGACCTTTTCCTTGTACGAGGCAGGGTTGGTACAGTGGGAGTTAATGCTTCAGAGGACAAATGAGCCTGCAGGGAACAGAAGGAGCCACAGAGTGAGTGTGAGTTGCACCCCAAGGAGGGTAAAGCTTCAAAGTCAAGAAAACTGAAAGCAGTCTTCATGTTCAAGGGTTACCAGTGAAGTCAAGCCAAGGTCAGCTGTCCTGTGGGATGTACATGGTACGGAGGGAAAAATCAAAGATACAGCAAGGAAAGTCCTGGGAGCCGAGGCTTTCTCAGCCATCATCTGGATCAGTCACAAAGTTGGGAGACCCCACAGCAGAAGCACTCCTTCCCCATGCTCTGAACAAAGCAGGACTTGCGGTATCTACTGAGCAAAAGGGAGCAGGAGTTTGGTAAGGAGGCTAGAGGAGAATAGTAAACTTTTGGAATGTCCACAGAGGAGAATAGAATAGGAAGCGATGAAGGAGGAATAAAAGAGGAGACCAGTGACCTCTCTGGTGGTCCAGTGGTTAAGACTTCCAATGCAGGAGGTGAGGGTTTGATTCCTGGTTGAGGAGCTAAGATCCCACATGCCTTGAGGCCAAAACATGAAACAGAAGCAATATTGTAACAAATTCAATAAAGACTTTAAAAATGGTCAAAAAAATCTAAAAAAGAAAAATAATAATAGTGGTCCAGTTGACACAGAGGCTAGACATTTGTAGCAGTGTCAGCTCTCGTGCTTGGGCTATTGTCTCCATTTGTGCTTGGCAGCCCAGGTATAGGAGCAAACAGACAACACTGTGAAGTCAGTTGTGCTGAGCAGGTGTGGCAGCAGTTCAAAGCCCAGGCAGTCAAGGAGTCTGGAAAAAGAATGAGCCAACCAAGTTCGAAAGCAGTGTTTCTAAACAGAGATCTAAATACAGCTATATAATCACAGAGCTAATGAATGACTCATCATTATGAAAATTAATGCCAGCCTGCTTTTAGATGGCACTTTTCTACTTTCTAAGAGTAAAGGTTCCTGGTTCTTTCCACTCAAGAAGATCATCTTGCTCTGTTTTCACTACCCAGGCCTCTCAGTTTCCATCTTTCTCTCAAAAGGAGGATGTTTTACTTTCTCTTCTCATGGTTGCAGCAGGTTATCAGGTAGACAGAGTCGCAGCTGGAGTTCCAGAGGTATAATCTTTTCACAGTGATTAAATAGTGATTGAGTTGGCAGTCATTGGAAACTCAGGGCCCACAGTTCCATATTTTTTGAAGGAAGAACATTGGTTATTTCCCATGGGCATTCCATGCATGGAGGAGAAAGCAGAATTTCCCAAACTAACCTGGGTTGACATTTATTTAAAATATGCCAAGTGCTATTTATCTGGTTTATCTTATTACAGGCCCTAGCTCTGCCAGATAATTAAAGGGCAGCTGGAAAATGAGGATAAAGTCGCAGCAATATCTTCCGAGAAGAACTTTTAGGGCTCTTGCCCCTTTGTTTAATGAACTTAGTCTGAACTAATGAAAAGTGTTATGTCGTGTCCAGGAGAGGGAGAGAGTGAGGAGCAAAGTAGAAAGTTGCTTTCCCTCTTGTCTTAAAAAAAGAGTTTTGTTTATTTTGGTGAGTAAAAGAGTTGGCAGGATAGAAGGAAGGATATGAATCTTCTTAATTTTAATAGAAAACTTTTCATTCTTGGCTCGTTTATTCTATTTTACGATGTTATATTGCATTATAAAATATGGAAATGAAACTCACCCTGAGGAGTAAAGAATACCACCTCCCTATATTTTTATTGGAAATTAAGACCTACATGTATTAATGAGAATTTATGGGGAAAAAAACCTGGATAATCTGGGAAGCATCCTGCAAAGGAGCATGCCTCCTGCAGACACTCAATAAATATTAATAGAGGGTCTTGAGAATTTAAATTGGGTTCTCTGATCTAACTCTGCTGCCCTCTCTCTCCTACCACAGCCGCCTAAAATTATGCAACCACGGTGTTCAGGGCTTTGGACAGAACATGTATTTCTGTCTTTGTGTGGAATGAAATTAGCCAAACTACAACACAGCTGATCTGGAAAGCTAGGATTCACATGGCTTATTAAAAGTGAGCAAGGGGGCTTCCCTGGTGGCTCCATGGTAAAGAACCCTCCTGCCAATGCAGTAAACACAGGTTCGATCTCTGGTCCAGGAAGATCCCACAGGCTGCAGAGCAACAAAGTCCATTCACCACAACTGTTGAGCCTGTACTCTCGAGCCCCGGAGCCACGACTACTGAAGCCCTCACGCCCTAGAGCCTGTGATCAGCAATAAGAGAAGCCACCACAATGAAAAACCTGTGCTCTTCGACTAGAGAGTAGCCCCTGCTCACTGCAACTAGAGAAAAAGACCAAGCAGCAATGAAAACCCAGCACAGTCAAATATGATGTATAAATAAATAAATACTTTTTAAAATAAAGTGAGCAAGGGACTTCTCTGGTGGTCCAGTGGCTAAGACTCCATGCTCCTGACTCCATGCTCCCAATGCAGAGAACCCAGTTTCAATCCCTGGTCAGGAAATTAGATCTCACATAACACAACTAAGAATTCACACGTGGTGATGAAAGATCCCACATGATGAACTAAGACCCAGTGCAGTTTAAAAAGAAAAAAGAAGCGAGCAATTCAGTGTTCCTTAAGATAGGGAAAATGTGAAGGGACTTTGCCCCACTTCTAAGTGGCAACATCATAGGCAGGTAGCACATCAGGCAATGGTATTTCAGAGAAGATTCATAAGCAGTCTTTTCAAGATAAGTTGGTTGTTCAAAGACCAGGGGTGATGACTGGATAGATATCTGAACAAGACCAGATCAGAGTCAAGGTCCGGGTCAGAGTCATCAGAAATCAGATAAGGTTACCCATGTGGCAGGCAGAAACAAAGAAATTCAGCATGGCTGGGGTGGAGCGTCAGCAATTTAGGTAGCCTCTGCCTAGAGCTAATGAATCAGTAGTCCACATAGTCAACTAAGATGCGTGCCTTGCCTAGTCTTGCTTTTTTTTCTTCCCTGGGGGTTTATAAGATCCCTTTTACAAAGATAAAAACAAGCTGGTGTAAGGAGAGGTCTGGAAGCCATGGAAGGTCTCCAGGTTTGGAGCCAAACCAACCAACCAAGAATTTGAGCCTAAGCACTCAAGACTTTCCAGGACTTAAGCAAATGCACTGACCCCTCTCTGCCTCTATCCTCCTAACTAAGAAGGGGACAGTGATGTCTGTCAGGTTGTTGTGAGCACTGAATGAGGTATGAAAGCATCTGACTCAAAAGAGTTTGTGAAAAGATATTTCTCTCTTTCCTTTTCATGAGTAAAAATTCAAACAACTTAGAAGATGGAGACTTGTACTGAAACCCACATTCTTCAGTTAGAACAAGTGAGACATTCCTTTGCCCAAGATCTCAGGCCCCATCCCAGACCTATTGTATCAAAAACTCATGATCAGGATCAGAAACCCAGAAACCTGTGTTTTACCAAGCTTTCCAGCTGATTCTGCTGCATGCTGAAGTTTGAAAACTATGATATTAGGATAAGTCAGGTCAGTAACTCACAATGTACAGCAGGTCTCGAGCTCACAGACCTCAGGAAAACAGATCGTATAGAATACAGTCTCATATTTTCCTCCCCAGATTCACTTGCTATTGGCAATGCTTTACTTTGAGCTGTGCAGAGTTGGCCTCAACTAGAGTCCATATCACAGTGGTACCTAAGTCCTGAATTGGGGAGATTAGTGATTTCCCAAATTCTTTCTACTCTCAGATTATGAATTCGATTATATATCTTTATCAGGTTTGAGAAATAAATGTAGAACTCATCACCTCCCTGTTGTACTCAGCCAGTTGTTTTGTTTTTGTTTTTTTTCCCCATAAACAGGAAGAGATTTTTTCCCAGTTTTATTGAAGTATAATTCACGTGTCAGGAAGATCCCCTGGAGAAGGGAATGGCAACCCATTCCAGTATTCTTACCTGGGGAATTCCATGGACAGAGGACCCTGGAAGGGCTACAGTCCATGGGGTCAGGTAAAGTCAGATACAACTGAGTGACTAACAAGCATTGTATAAGCTTAAGATATACAACATAATGATTTGCTCTATATCTAAATAGTGAAGTGATTACCACAATAAGACTAGTCAACGTCATCACCGTATCTTGTTAAACTATTTTTTTCTTGTAATGAGAATCTTTAACATCTATTCTCTTGGCAACTTTCAAATATACATTACAGTATTGTTAACTCTAGTCATTGTGTTACACAACTTGAAGCCAATTCTTAGTGGGCACTATCACCACCCCTTCCCTTCTTCCCAACTGTATTTAGTGGCTGAATATCAAACTGGCCACTGGGTGGCCACTGGCCACTTGGGATGCTTTCAACCATTGTGAAACCTTGTTGTTGTTGTTTAGTTGCTAAGTCTTGTCTGACTCTGCAACTCTATGGACTGTAGCCCACCAGGCTCCTCTATCCATGGGATTTCCCAGGCAACCATACTGGAATGGGTTGCCACTTCCTTAGCATCTTAAAAATAGTCATGACTTTAAACCGTAGCAGCCTGGAGAACAAGCTTCCAAGTGATCTTGATAGTTCAGCCTGAGATTATCAGGAGCAGGGTCAATCTATAATTTCTGACTCCCACGGCCCAGCCCCACCCCTCCTCTGTGCCCAGTCCTGCAGGCCGTGTGTTGGGTGCTGCCCCAGTGTAAGACTTGGAAACGATTCCCCAGCAAGTATCTGTCATGCTTTGGATGAACTGCATACCTGTTTCCCCTCCACCATTGCCTTTTTCCACAGACAAGAGAGACAAAATACAGCCTTGAGCTTGTTAAAACATATGCATTTACAAATGAGCTTCTTTCAACAATACCCAAGGAGATTTGGAAAACAAAACTAGCTCTTTCTCTCTTGTATACACAGTGGCCACCAAAGGATAAGCATTGCTCTGCCAAGGTTCCACACTTGGTAGAGTGATCACCGGAACCTTCAGGGAAGAGATTGTGTTTATAATGAGAGGAAAATGGATTAATCAAAACTCTAGCCTTTAGCTGTCAGCACTAGAATACAATATGTCAATTGGAGTATGAGGTAGCTTTGACAAGAATACCATCTTCCTTGCTTTAGTCAATCCTACTTGGGGCCAGCTGATTTAAGCAATGATTTTTCTCTGCAGCAGATGAATGCATACCAACAAAATCCATTAGCTATGAAAGTCATGGCATTGATTTTAGAATAAAATGTTGTTTCAAAAGAAGGAAATCATATTCTAATATCTCTACTGCTAACAGCCTGTACCAACCTCAGGAATGATCTATTTCAACAAAGCAGTGTGGGGTGTGGGAAGACAGTGCTGGGAAAGAGGCGATCCTGTCCACTTTGCCTCCAGTTCTCAGTAGTGCTGTCCCTGAGTTCTGAATTATCTGTTGGACTGTTGATGATGGAGGCAGGACACCTACTGGTTTGGACCATTGTGTATAGTTGTAAATTGCCTATGTTTCTTCCAGGTTGAGAAAATACACAGTAGGAATCACAGAGTACTTCTACTCAGTTCTGTTTGCTCTTTATGTAGCATATATTATGCTCACATGCTCAGTTGCTCAGTTGTGTCCGACTCTTTACAACCTCATGGGCTGTAGCCTTCCAGGCTCCTCTGTCCATAGGATTTTTCCAGGCAAGAATACTGGATTGGGCTGCCATTCCCTCCTCCCAACCCAAGGGATCTTCCCCACCCAGGGCTCAAACTTGAGTATCCTGAGTCTCCTACATTGACAGACAGATTCATTCCCATGGAGTCACCTGGGAAGCCCGTAGCATATATTAGGAAAGTACTTTTGGAAACTTATCAAGGGGAAAGTGAACACTAACCACTTAGTTTGCTTTTGGTGCTTTCCTGCTGGACAGAATAATAAAATAGAGTTAGTATCTATTCTGGGAAAGTCCCTCTCTAAGAATGATGCTAAAGCTGAAACTCCAGTACTTTGGCCACCTCATGCGAAGAGTTGACTCATTGGAAAAGACTCTGATGCTGGGAGGGATTGGGGGCAGGAGGAAAAGGGGACGACAGAGGATGAGATGGTTGGATGGCATCACTGACTCGATGGACGTGAGTTTGTGGTGGGAGTTGGTGATGAACAGGGAGGCCTGGCGTGATGCGATTCATGGGGTCACAAAGAGTCGGACACGATTGAGCGACTGAATGGAACTGAACTGAAGATATGCTATGAAAAATTCCCTATCGGGGAATGCCAGGGTGGCGGCCCCTCCCCTAACACAGAATCTGAACTAACTATGGCAAATACCCCAAAGGGGAAGACATTTTTCCTTTAGCACAATTTAGCTGGCAAAGTTTATAAACCCAACAGTTCCCAATTAGGGAATATCCAAGAATCTATAAAGCAGAAAGAGACTCACATAACTCTGTAAATTGAGGGGAAGTATATGTCTAGTCACCAGCCAGTGTTGTTTACACTGTGGGAAATGGTGGCTCAAACCTCCACTGGTTATTGTCCCTGACAGGCTGCGCAACCTCTGCTGTCAGAGGGACTGTTACCAGGGATCGTTGGTTGACAGTTGTGTTCCATTGTGTGATAATTGCGGGGAAAAGTACCTGAGCTTGTGAAGCCTTCAGATGGAATTATCTGATTTCCATTTGTGTGCTGTGCTGATAAATTTGCCATGAGTTTCATCACCTTTGTACTCTCTGACACACTTTATTAATCAGCTATAATGGCAAGTTCTCTGTTGATTTCAGTCAATCTGTTTTATGCTCATATATAGTTAAAGAAGGTATTTCCTTTCTAACCAGTGTGAGCATGAGTGCATGCTAAGTTACTTCAGTCGTGTCCAACTCTTTCAGACCCTATGGACTGTAACCCACCAGGCTCCTCTGACTATGGAATTCTCTAGGCAAGAATACTGGAATGGCTTGCCATGCCCTCCTCCAGGGGATCTGCCCAGCCCAGGGATCGAACTCGAGTCTCTTACTTCTCCTGCATTGACAGGCGGGTTCTTTACCACTTGTACCACCTGGGAAGCCCAAGGTGAGAATAGTCATATCCAAATCTTGTTCAACTTTAACCTCCTTCTGCCTCAAAGATATCGTTGTTCCAGCTGTGCGTGTATGTCATTAGTCTTTCTGAGGGTCAGAATAGCTTAATGGAAAATAGTTCATTTCAAGATAACCTTGAGTATCTATCTGTAGAGTTGAGATGAGCACAGACAAGCTGATTATTATATAATCAATCATACTAATTAGTATATTTTAAATGCATGTGTGATTAAGGCTGCACTTTATCTTAGTGGCTCTCAATCTTGAGAGTATATCACCTTGGCGGGTTTGTTGACATAGATTGCTGGGCCGCATTTTCAGAGTTGGTAATTCTCTAGATCAGCAGTTGTTGTTGCTCTTCAGTCGCTCAGTCGTGTCTGAGTCTTTGTGACCCCGTGGACTGCAGCACACCAGGCTTCCCTGTCCTTCACAATCTCCAAGAGTTTGCTTAGACTCATGTCCATTGAGTCAGTGATGCCATCCAACCATTTCATCCTCTGTCATCCCTTTCTCCTTTAGCATTCATTCTTTCCCAGCAGCAGGGTCTTTTCCAATGAGTCAGTTCTTTGCATCAAGTGGCCAAAATATTGGAGCTTCAGCATCAGTTCTTCCAGTGAATATCCAGGGTTGATTTCCTTTAGACCTGGGGTGGGACCCCCAAATTTAAAAATCTAACACATTCCAAGGTGAAGCTGATCATTGCTGATATGGAACTTCACCTTGTAAGAAGCATTTTAAAGTTCCAATTTATGGTATAAGTTGAGGCAGATGTTTTCCTCCTTCATTCTTAAAGCTGCTTCTTGAAATATGGTCTAAGGACCACATACATTGGAATATCTTGGCATGCTTGTGAATGATGAGTGGGACCTGTCCCAGACTTTTGAATAAGAGGCCCAGCATGATGGACAAGCTTCCTGGGACATACCAAGAAACTGCCCCATAGCAGTGACTCTCAGCCTCGGATCCCAGTTAGAATCACTCAAATAGCATTAAGAGCACAGATTTCTGGTTTCTGATTACCAAGATTGTGATCCAGTTGATTTAAGTGTTAATGAGAACGTGAAGAAAAGGGAACCCTCATGTACTATTGAGAATGAGAATATATATTGGTGCAGTCACTATGGAGAACAGTGTGGAGGTTCCCTAAAAGTAAAAGTAGAATTACCATATGATCCAGCAGTTCCACTTTTGGGCATGTATCTAGAAAAGATGAAAACTCTTAATTTGAAAAGATAAGTGCAACCCAATGTTCATAGCAGCAACTATTTATAATAGCCAAGACGTGAAAGCAACATAAATATCTATTGACAGATGAATGGATAAAGAAGATATGGTGTGTGTGTATATATATATATATATATCAGAATATTACTCAGCCACAACAAAAGAAAATCGTCATTTCAGCAACATGGATGGACCTAGAGATTATACTAAGTGAAGTAAGCCAGACAGAGAAAGACAAATATCATATTATATCACTTATACACAGAGTCAAAAAAATATTGGATGTACTCCTTTTCCTATTTGGAACCAGTCTGTTGTTCCATGTTGTTCTAACTGTTGCTTCCTGACCTGCATACAGGTTTCTCAAGAGGCAGGTCAGGTGGTCTGGTATTCCCATCTCACTGAGCGACTGAACTGAACTGAACTGATATAGGTGTATGTGTGTCAGTTCAGTTCAGTTCAGTCGCTCAGTCATGTCCGACTCTTTGCAGCCCCATGAATTGCAGCACGCCAGGCCTCCCTGTCCATCACCAACTCCCGGAGTTCACTCAGACTCACATCCATTGAGTCAGTGATGCCATCCAGCCATCTCATCCTCTGTCCTCCCCTTCTCCTCCTGCCCCCAATCCCTCCCAGCATCAGAGTCTTTTCCAGTGAGTCAACTCTTCACATGAGGTGGCCAAAATTTTGGAGTTTCAGCTTTAGCATCATTCTTTCCAAAGAAATCCCAGGGCTGATCTCCTTCAGAATGGACTGGTTGGATCTCCTTGCAGTCCAAGGGACTCTCAAGAGTCTTCTCCAACACCACAGTTCAAAAGCATCAATTCTTCGGCGCTCAGCCTTCTTCACAGTCCAACTCTCACATCCATACATGACCACAGGAAAAACCATAGCCTTGACTAGCCGGACCTTTGTATGTGTATACATATATATATATATATGTTTGTGATTGTGTTAACTTTGCTGTTAAAGGAGGGAAGTCTAAGTGCTGTTACTTATTAAACAGAGCAAGAAAATGTTACTAAATGTCATGAGAAATAAATAAAATCTTCAAATCAATGGGAAGGGAAATAGCAAAGCAGTTGCATACTGGAGCCGAGTCATTTGACTGAATGTAAACCCCGTGTCTGCTGTCACTCACCAGTTGTATGATATTGGGCAAGTTACTTTCTGAAGCCTTAGATCTTTGATCTGTAAAATCTGGATAATAATAGCACCTACCTCATAAAGCCATTGTGGGGATTACATGGGATAATCCGTGGAAAAGGCTATGCTGGCCCATACAAATTAAGAGCTCAATCAGTGATCTCTGTTATCATTACAAGGGCTAGAGAGATTTCTTGTTTCACTTCAGGAATCAATACAGAGGCAGTCCACTGAAAAGGATCATGTGTATTCAGCGTGCGTAAAAGCTTCTGAACTCAGTCCTTGGCCAAACCACACAGTGACGCGTGTTCTCTTTAAACAATATGCATTAACTTCTGAAGAAATTGTACTCTTTTTAAACCCATCCAAATGATATTTTAAAAACATTCCTTTGTGACGGGAACTCAGCTACATGTGTTTAAGCCCATTTGTGCCTTGTTGAAGGAAAAGGCTCCCAGTTACTGGCTGGGACATAACCAGAACCGGCTTCAGCTGAAGTCTGGTGGTTTCTCCAGAAAAGTCATCTGAGACTGCAATTACTACACAGGAAATGGACAAGGCTGTATAATTAAGGAAAGCATGCATCACTAAAGAGTTATGATGATAAAAAGGGGGAAGAGGATATGTAATTAACCTTTCCAGCAGTTAACACCAGTAGTTACCTAAGCCTCTTTTCACAGAACTGTTCATTTGAAAAACATCCAGTTTTGCTGTGGTATGTTCTTAAATATTTAATTTACCTGCCTGCACATGAAAGTGATTTCCTCTCTTTATATTTTTTTATTGTTGTTGTTGAGCTCTAGAGTCCTGCTTTTCACCCCATCAACCTTCAAGATTGTATTTTATTAAGTGACTTTTAAAGGAGCTGATTTTTCCCTGGATTATCTAAATGTAAACTACTATCTGATAAGTATGAATTATGGGGAGGTCAGCCTAATGTTTTTGTATTGTTGAAGGAAGAGTGTGAGATGGGGAATTTATGTTCTCTGATGGTCAGGTCTCAGTGAGGGGCTGCTAGGACAGGCCAGGCAAGGACAGAGACCAGAAAGACCTAGGGGTTAGAGTTAGGGGCAGGATTAGTGCAAAGGCAAGGAGAGTGTGGTTGGAAGATTTGGTGTGAGCAAAGTCTAGCTATGTTCAAAAGTCTGGGTGTTTCAAGAGTGGACAGTGACTGTAGCCATGAAATGAAAAGATGCTTGCCCCTTGGAAGGAAAGCTATGAAAACCTAGGTAGTTTATTAAAAAGCAGAGACATCACTTTGCTGGCAAAAGTCAGAACTATGGTTTTAAGAGCCTACAGAGCGAACCATTTGATAGAATATAATAAAGAGAAAGTCCAGGCCCTGAAATCTGAGAGGTGAGCATGTTTATCCAATCGTTACAGTCTTCAGGAAGGCCCAGGAGCAGAAAATGAAACAGATAAGTAGTTGGCATCAGGAAGACCCTATGACAAGCTACAAAGTTGAACCCAGAGGACTAGAATACAGAATCAGGATTTCAGTCCCTGAAGGACTCGGACAAAAGTGAAGACTCCAGGCAGAACATCAGTCAGGAAATCAGAGGAGGAACTCAAGGACATGGGATAAGAAAGAGAGGCAAGGGCCAGGCCCTGGAGTTCAAGGACTGAGCACATTAAGTTGCAAGGTTTATGTCACTAAGGTACTGGCTAGAGCACCCTGACTGAACCAGCATTAGTATAAGTAATGACTTGCATACTTAGCAACCTGCCCAAATCTAGGGCAGGTTGCACCTATAGGTGAGTTAAGTCAGGGGTTCTCAGCCTTGGCACTATGACCTTTTGGACCACTGTTGATCCTTTGTCGTGGGAGCTGTTCTGTGCACTGTTGGATGTATAGCGACATCCTTGGCCTCTAGCCATTAACATCCTATCATGACTATCAAGTCAAAGTGAAATGCAGAAAACGCAAGAGATCTTCCTGGGTTGGAAGAAAATCCCATGGAGAAGGGAATGGCGACCCACTCTGTTATTCTTGCCTGGAGAATCCCATGAACAGAGGAGCCTGGCAGACTATGGTCCGTGGGGTCACAAAGAGTCAAAAAAGACTAAAGTGACTTAGCATGCATATACACATGACTATCAAAAATATATCCAGCCATTGCTAAGTATGCAAGTCTTTACTTATACTAAATATTAGCATTAGCAATAATAGCAATAATTTTAAAATTACCAAGGGCTTATTGTACACTATCATGCAAAGGGCTTTTACAGCATTTCTCATGAAATCCTTTATAACCATATGAGATTGTTACTGTTACTATCCCCATTTGATAGGTAAGGAAACTGAGGCATGAAAAATAACTTGCCTGAGATCAGTCACAGGTACAGTGGGTCAGCATTTTAGCCCAGGCAGTCTGACTACAAAGACTGCACTCATCATGATTGTACCATTCTGACCATTTTTCTTGTAGGTAAACCAAAGGAGTTATTTATGAACTATTTCTGCAGTCTTACTTTTAGCTCTTTTTTTCACAATCATTTCATCTTCTATCATTATAGTTATATATATATAAATCATTAATGTATACAGACAGCATTGTGACTAAAACTAATAATACTGTATTGCATATTTGAGAGTTGCTAAGAGGGTAAATCTTAAAAAGTTCTCATCACAAGAAAAAAATATTGTAACTATGTATGTTGATAGGTGTTAACTAGACTTATTATGGCCATCATTTCACAATATATACAAATATAGACTCATTCTATTGTGCATCTGAAACTAATATGATATACATCAATTATATCACAGTAAAAAGGTTATGCATTGGAGAAGGAAATGGCAACACACTCCAGTGTTCTTGCCTGGAGAATCCCAGGGATGGGGGAGCCTGGTGGCTGCCGTCTATGGGGTCACACAGAGTCGGACACGACTGAAGTGACTTAGCATAGCATAGCATAGCATTAAACATATACATAAGAACATTCTCATGCCCTAGTCTAAATTTATATTTCCCTGGAGTTATACTTGGCAGTGAGGGCAAAACCAAACTACAAATATAATAATGTGAGATATTAATAACAAGTCTACTATTAATTCACTCCAGTGCCTCCTATATAGAGACCCGTTGAAATTCTTCATGACTGTGACTCAGGAAATCCCCTCTCTGAGGGGCTCTAGAGGCAGACAGCAATCCAAACCTGGTTTGCACTGAAAAGAGAGCAGCAGCCCATTAACAGTTGGCCACGCAGAAACATTTAAGCAGCTGAGAGCACCACATGGGTGAGATGTCAAGAAACCAGAGATGCCAGCTCACCACTAATGCTGACACCAAGGTAGGGATCACACCTCACTTCCTGTCTTGAGCCCAAGATTACAAGCTCCAGGTCGTAGAGGGCTCTTCACTTGCCTTCCTTGACTTCTGTCCCCGTGGGGCAGAGCAGGGACCCGGAAGATGGTCAGCTCTTCCCTGCCTGGACTGGGCCTCTCACAGCCTCCCTTTCCTCCCTGAAACTGTCCTCCAGAGACTGGCCCCAGCCAGCAAACGGAGGTGGTGGTGGGCCCCCGAAGAGAATGGGGAATGTAGGCAGTGTCAAAAGGCACTCAAATTCCAATGTTTAAAAGTACTGTGCCTAAAGAATAAAGCCAGATTGTGGCCCCAGGCTGCCAGTTTTTGACCTCTGTTAGAGCCTCCCATACTGAGAAGGCTCGAGGGATTCCTTCAGAATAGGAACAGTTTGACCTAACAGGAACTGTGGCTCTCACTTCAGTCACGAGACATATGCATGTATTTTTAAACGCATGTTCTTTATTCTCCCTTTAAGTAAATAGATATTTAAAAAACACAGATGCGTGACTCTACTATGTGACTCACAGTAAACAATCCAATGGCAACGCCCTTCAGCCTTGGAGCAAAAGCTAAAAACCACTTGCCCCCTTCCCTCCTTCCTCCCCTCAGCCTTTTATTAACAAATCGGTGTGGGGGGCTAGCAGGGAGGGCAAGTGTATGAATGAGCTTTTCAAAAATGACCTGTAGGTGAGAATAGCTAGGTACCCTCGTTTTACACTACAGAATCCCAGGCTGTGCCCTTCTTTTAAAAACCATTTAATTATTTCCTATGTTTTGGCCCTTTTTTCATCCTCCAGTCCTTATTTACATATGTTTGGCTTGTGTGGGCATTGGAATCTCAAGAGGATGTTATCAACTCCACTGGTGAATGTTTTTGGCTCTTTCAATGTAAGATTCCTAGTTCACAGCACCTTATTTGTGTTTCTCTGATTGCTGCTAATGGGATCCTGTCCAAACATCTGCAGGGTGAGGACTTGGCGGCTGAGCCTGAGAGAGATGACTCTATTGTGGCCGAGGATGGGTCCTGGGGTGACGATGGTGACCTACAGTTCAGAAATCAACATGCAGTAATCCAGCTCTGTAAATCACATCCAGATCGTGGCCGTGGTTAAAGACTGCAGAGGAAAGCTCATTAGGGTGGGAGGGCCCTCTGCCGTCTTCCCAGCCCCCTGAGCGACCTTGGACCTGAGCTTTACATCTTCAGCTGGATAATGAGAGGGAGTTGAATGGCTTCTGGGGTTTCTTCCAGCTTTAACATTCTATGACTCTATGATTTGTTGTTTGTGTTACCAAGCAAAACTTGGGTGTGCTCACCCTCGAGCAGTAACTAACCAAGCTATTGACACAGGGTGGTAGTGAAGGAAAACTGCCACATTTATTGCAGGGTGCCCAGCAAGGAGTCTAGGGACGCTAGTGCTCAAAAGACTCTAACTCCGTGACGGATTTCAACAAAGCATTTTTTTTTTTCATTTTTGAAAAGTATTTATTTATTTATTTGACTTTGCCAGGTCTTTGTTGCAGCACTCAGGATTTTCAGTCTTCAGTTGCATCATGCAAATTCTGAGTTGCCGTATGTACGATCTAGTTTCCTGACCAGGGATCAAACCCAATTGAGAGCGTGGAGTCTTAGCCACTAGAACACCAGAGAAGTCCCTCAGCAAAGTATTTTTAAAGTCCAGATGAGGGAGGAGGTCACAGGGCATATGGTCAGCTCGTGCACAGTTTTCTGATTGGTTGATGGTGAGGTAACAGGGGTTAGGACTTCCCTGGTAGCTTAGTGGTAAAGAATCCACCTGCCAATGCAAAAGATGCAAGTTTGATCCCTGGCCCAGGAAGATCCCCTGGAAGAGGAAATGGCAACCCACTCCAATGGGGAAACCCCAGGAACAGAAGAGACTGTTGTGCTACAGTCCATGGGGTCACAAAAAATCGGACACGACTTAGCAACTGAATAGCTTAGATGCCAGTAGGTCTGGGGTTTCCATGCTCGTGGTCATCAAGTAGCTAATTTCTTCCATTTGGTGGTGGTTTTAGCATCTGTGACTTTAGAGAGGAGTGAAAGCAGAGGATATTGGGGAGGTCTCTGTCCTGAGAGGACTTCCCTGGTGGCTCAGACGGTAAAGCGTCTGCCTACAATGTGGGGGACCTGGGTTCAATCCCTGGGTTGGGAAGATCTCCTGGAGAAGGAAATGACAAGCCACTCCAGTATTCTTGCCTGGGAAATCCCATGGACAAAGGAACCTGGTAGGCTACAGTCCATGGGGTCACAAACAGTCGGACACAACTGAGCAACTTCACTTTCACTTTCTTTCTATCCTGAGAAAGGATACCTGCTTGGTTACATTTGATCTAAATCTGTGTATGCTTTAAATGACCCCAGAAAATTCATAGGAAATGTAGAAATCATCTTAAAAAGAAGACAAATTCCTACATTTAATGAAATCTTTATCACATCAGAGCATTATTAGTTAATTCAAGTAGCATCTCCTCTCTCCCTCTGTTTGTAGTACACTGTTGTACCAATGAATCAAGTGCCTAGGGGCAAAATAGTTAGTGCTACATAAACATTAAGCTCAACAGACTGCTGCATAATATCCTATTTGTTGTCATTTGAGCCTTGCATATTTGCAAAGTGCTACTAAGTCATTTTCTGAACCCGTTTAATGTGGCCCTTGGCAAATGAGAGGCTGAAGCTCTTAGATTGAGGGGGCGTGTGGCGGGGGATGATTATCTCTTGACCCTCTTTGGAATTGGAAATGATGGAGATTATGAGAGGTTTGAGCTGTGGTGACTCAGCAGGCTAAGTCATGTAAGGCAGCCCCCTGGGGCAGGAAGTCGGTGGCCCATGCAGTCAATGTTTCTTCTTAGAAAAGTCATTCACGTTTAGTGTGCCCTGATCCTCAGTATATAAAATTGGTCTTATAAAAAACATTGCCATAGACACTTCAAGATGATTGGCCAGAGATAACGCAGAAAACTGTTCCCATCTAAGCAACCTAAGCCGCCCCATTGTAGCGCCCAACTCACTCCAAGTTTGCCCATGTGCTTCTTCCACATGTATTCTGCTTCTAATAAACACTGCTTCTATTAAAAAAAAAAAAAATATATATATATATATATATAATCCCAGTTAATTCTTGCCACCATGTTTTTGTTGAAGACTTTCTAGAATCCCAGATTTTTAAAAAGTGGTAAATGAATACACCATATGGTTGTATTAGAAATACTTTTTAAAATGTTGTATATGTGTGTGTGCACACACACAAGCATGTATGCAAGCATGCGTGCTTAAAATACCTGCTTTATTCTTCATATTCAGGTTCAGTAGTCACAGTAGGAAAAAGAGGAGCTAGTCTGTAAGCTATTACATATTGAATGGATAAACAACAAGGTCCTACTATGTAGCACAAGCAACTATATTCAATATCCTGAGATACTGATATATGACCTTTTGCTTGATTTTAAGACAAAAAAAATATACATGCAGCCCTTCCAAACAGTTGGCTGGTACAGTCTTTTTGGAGTTTATATATCCATTGATTTGTTATTGAGCCTGTAATTTGCTACTTCTTCCGAAGATAACACCAATACTGTTCATTTTAAGTCTTCTCCTACGTTAAAAATCCCTTTATTTCAGACATCTTAAATAAAGTGGGGCTTTCCCCCCACCCATTTTCTTTTCTTTAGCACAGAATATCAGAAGTGCTACTGTTTCCATGCTTTGTACTTATAAACTAACATTAGACTAAAAATGTATTGTCTAAAATAGCATCTGGGAGAGTTAATAGCTGTTGTGGGTGGGCCGTATGATAACTGTACCATCGCTCACTGTGTGATATTTATAATTATTACTGTCTCCTTTCTAGCCAACAGTTATATGGCTTAGTTCTCTAACTATGAAAGCAAAAATGAGTTTTCACACAGAGGTATTATTGTTTTTACAGTCCTGGAAAATGAAGATTTATGAAAAGAAACTAATTTCTATTTGGCCTCTGGCTTCCTACCAGTCTTTTAGGTTCAACTATGTTACTTCACCACTCTTGAAGGAGGGTGAGCATGCACATCCCTTTGGTTTGGGGGAAATTCAGTGGTGGCTAGATTCAGCCTCTCCTTTCTCTAGAAATCATTTGGATTCAGTATAGTTCAAAATAACAAAGTAAGCTATTAGAATCCCAACCCAACTTTGTAGCCTTATTTCCTACTGGGTCACTCAGAAAGCCAAGCGTAGAGTTTGGCTGACATCTTCCCTTTTAAGCATAGCTGCCAGTGCTACCTGCAGAGCAGGTGATGGTAAGGAGCCAGGTAGTACCCAACAGCCAATTATAAGTAGTTGGATCACTGAGCTTCATGGTGTTTCCCTCTGCCCCAGTCAGCAAGTACACAAACTGCTGGAAAATCTCCAGCACTCACTTGGCTTGTGGCTCTGTCACAGCCTGGCTTATTGCTTTCCAAGTGGAAGCCAGTAAAGGCTTTGGCACACAGGAGGCTCGAGAAGAGAAAGGTGGGCTTTATTCTCAGCCTGCAAAGCAAAGGATAGTGCAGTAGCATCACTCCTCTATTCCATAGTCCTCTGTTAAAGGAAGGCATGTGTGCTGAGTTGCTTCAGCCATGTCCAGCTCTGTGCAACACTATGGACTGTAGCCCACCAGGCTACTCTGTCCATGGGATTTTCCAGGCAAGAATACTGGAGTGGATTGCCATGCCCTCCTCCAGGGGATCTGCCCAGCCCGGAGAGCGAACCCATGTCTCTTACGTCTTCTGCATTGGCAAGTGGGGTTCTTTACCACTAGCGCCACCTGGGAAGCCCCTAAAGGAAAGCAGTGATCTCTATTTGAAAGATAATGTTTTCAACGCCCCCTAGTGCTGACAACAGGCTTCCTACTGTTGTTCCTACTGTCTGGTGGCTCAGACAGTAAAGATCAGATCAGATCAGATCAGTCACTCAGTCGTGTCCGACTCTTTGCGACCCCATGAATCGCAGCACGCCAGGCCTCCCTGTCCATCACCAACTCCCAGAGTTCACCCAAACTCATGTCCATTGAGTCGGTGATGCCATCCAGCCATCTCATCCTCTGTCGTCCCCTTCTCCTCCTGCCCCTAATCCCTCCCAGCATCAGAGTCTTTTCCAATGAGTCAACTCTTCACATCAGGTGGCCAAAGTACTGGAGTTTCAGCTTTAGCATCATTCCTTCCAAAGAAATCCCAGGGCTGATCTCCTTCAGAATGGACTGGTTGGATCTCCTTGCAGTCCAAGGGACTCTCAAGAGTCTTCTCCAACACCACAGTTCAAAAGCATCAATTCTTTGGGGCTCAGCCTTCTTCACAGTCCAACTCTCAAATCCATACATGACCACAGGAAAAACCATAGCCTTGACTAGACGAACCTTTGTTGGCAAAGTAATGTCTGCTGCCTGCAATCCAGGAGACCTGTGTTCAATCCCTGGGTTGGGAAGACCCCATGGAGAAGGAAATGTCTACCCAGCCCAGAATTCTTGCTTGCAGAATCCCATGGACAGAGGAGCCCGGCAGGCTGCAGACCATGGGGTTGCAAAGAATTAGACGCAACTGAGTGACTAACACTTTTGCTTTTCAATGCTGACTACAGGAACAAAGGCTAAAATTCCAGCCATGCACAGATCTGCACACAGGACAGCTTGAACATAGAATGTTACCATTTCTTGGGGTGAATAGGTGGTGAAAGCTGACATCTTTATTTCAGAGTCTCTCCAGCTGCAAAGTGCCTGGTGCCTGAGCTCTTGTCCCCAACAGGGACAAGAAAAAGAAGGTTTCAAAATACACTTGACGTGGTGCTCCAATTGTGATCCCATTCATTTTCATTTACTCTTTCCCAGAATTCAGTCCATAGATTTGATTTGACAGTCCTCAATGAATTTTATGGATCTTAGAAAAATTTTACCATCTGGCTGTAGAGCTCTTCTTTTTAAAAGCAGCATGACGATTTCAGAATATAAAATGACAGATAAATGAAGAAAAGGTGCCAGATCAGAACATGTAAAACAGCACTGACTGAATGATATAGAGGGTGAGTCAAACCAAATAGTTCCTTCTCGGCTCAGCACAAAATTGAATATATGAGAGCTGTATAAAAATGGACTGCCGCTTCCCAGGGACCCAGTATTTCAATATCCTCCACTACTTTTCAGGATTATGAGTTTAGTCTGAGAATATTATTGAGATTTATCTAGTGCCCTTCCTCCAATTACTATGCATGATACTTGAGAGCGAGAAGGGACCCACCCATTTATTCTGAGCAGTTACTATAGATAAAGCTGCTGTGTCACTATAAATCAGAGTCCCTCCATCTGGAATGTTATTTAATAGTGTCCAAAGCTATTTAATAGTGTCAAAGTAAGTGGAATCTAGTGGTTGAAATTCAGAGCCAGAAGCCAAATACCCTGTGTTCACCTCTCAGCCCAGACACTGTGACTTTATTCTACAACATCCAACCGTCTCTGTGCTCAGAGAGAATTGAGAATAGGAGGTAACTGACAAATAAAGATCAATATATCTGTAAGATCCTGATGCTGACATCATTTCATTATAGGGTTAAAGTATGTTTCCCATCTCACTTTGCATTATTTTCACCTATTTCTTTTATAAAATGACAACAGACATCACTTAGCTACTGAAAAATGTTAGCATTCTCAAGTAGAAAGAGATGTGTAGATATGAAGCATTCAAGACCAAAGAGCTTCCCAAACTTGGGACCAGGTTTTAAACCTGTTTCAGTGTCTGATTTAATTGTTTCAAGACATTAAGAAATTCTTTCCAGTCAAAACTACAACGAGGTCCCACCTGACACCAGTCAGAATGGCCATTATTTAAAAATCTACAGATAATAAATACTGGAGAGGGTGTGAAGAAAAGGAAGCCCTCCTACACTGTTGGTGAGAATGTAAAGTGGTACCATCACTGTGGAGAACAGTGTGGGCATTCCTTAAAAAGTAAAAATGGAGTTACCATGTGATCCTATAATCTCATTCCTAGGCATATATCTGAAGAACACTCTAATTTGAAAAGATATATGCACCCCAATGTTCATAGAAGCACTGTTTACAATAGGACATTAAAGACATTGAAGCAACCTAAATGTCCATCAACAGGTGAATGGATAAAACAGACGAGAGGGAGTGTGTGTGTGTGTGTGTGTGTGTGTGTGTGTGTGTGTGTGATGGAATATTACTCAGCCATAAAAAGGAATAAAATAATGCTATTTACACAACATGGATGGACCTAGAGACTATCATACTAAGTGAAGTAAGTCAGACAGAGAAAGACAAATATCATATGATAGCACATATGTGGAATCTAAAAAATTGATACAAGTGAACTTAATTGTGAAACAGAAATAGACTCACAGACATAGAAAACAAACTTATGGTGGCCAACAGGGATAGTAGGCGGGATGGGGAGGAGATAAATTAGGAGTTGGGGAATAACATATACACACTACTATATATAAAACAGATTAAAAAGCAAGGACCTACTGTATAGCACAAGAAATTATAGTCAGTATTTTATAATAACCTATAATGGAAAGAATCTAAAAAGAATATATACATATATATGTATAGCTGAATCACTTTGCTATACACTTCAAACTATCATGACATTGTAAATTAACTAGACTTCAACTTTTTTTAATTCTCTTTTCAGACTAAAGTTTCTTATTGATTATCATTGTGTTTAAATCACATTAGAAAAGTCTACCCTTTCTAAACAGCACATTGGTATAAGATGTGAAGAAGTTCTTGATTACGAATGTCAGTTCCGTGTGTCAACTCCTCATGTTACTAAGAATTCCAGGGCTATCAATTTAATTACTCAGAATTGATTAAAGATGAGACAGTGTACAAGGAATTGCCTTGTTGTTTCATTTTGGTTATCTAAACCTCTACAGTCCATGGGGTTGCAAAGAGTCGGACACAACTGAGCGACTGAGTACACACGCAAACTCTGCAAAGACCCCAGGCCAGAAGTGCTTTGTTATTAATATGACCCCATGCTATTATGGCCATCCTTTTTAGTCACCCATCCTAAGCGGCTCTTCTCATCCACTTTTTCTGGATAACTCCTGAGTAAGACCCACTTCACTCAAGTAATTTTCTCAATATTCATCTTGCTGGCTGGGAGTGAAATTCAAGTTGAAGTTCAATTTTATATTGACAATTTTCTGTTGACCATGGCAAAAGATTTTGAAGAGAGTATTGGGGTGTTCATTTAAGTTTTTTTCCCTCTGGGTCTTTCATTAATTTTTCTGCTTTACATTTGACCTTACTTTAAGTTTAAGAATCTTTTAAGCAGTTGTTTTCATTACAGCACAAGAAAGAGAATGTTTTTACTGTGCATAAGAATGGTCATGGATTCAGAGCTAATTAGAGTCGTAAGAAGCCTTAACATTTACCTTCTGCAACACGATCTGATGTGTGTATCTACAGTATAGACACGTCTGATGTCATGTTTTACCGAACTCTTTCCTGTGACAGTTCTAAGCACTTTACAAACATTTTAAAGGGATCCATTTGCTCCCATATTACAAAATAATCAAGTTACCTCATTTCTAGTCTCTTACAAGAAATCTTAACTTCTGCTTTCCACCCCTCCCCCATCATTTATGTCCCACACAGCAACCACTGTGACCATTTTAGGCCGTAAATTCCTGCCCTCCTAACAGTGATTTCCTATGAAATCCAGCCTCTTACCCTAGGCTGCAAGGTCCTGCAAGACTGACCTTGGGCTCACTCTCCAAACTCATCTCTCCTCTTCTTACTGTTCTTCAGACAAATCGCTCATCTCTCAGGTCCTGGCTTGTTCAGGTTTACTCCTACCTCAAAACCTCTGTGATGGATGGTCTCTCTGCTGGGAATTCTCTTTCCAAAGTTGTCCAAGGAAATCCTTGATCATCATGGTTCAATATCACCTCCTCAAAGAGGCTCTTGCTGTTCCACTATCTAAAGATGCCTGCCCATGCCACATCCCCTAGCCCTCTGTCCCATTCATCTTGTTTGTTTTCTTCACAGTATCAGAAGTTATAGATGTGAGCTCCTAAGAGCAAAGACCTACCTCTTGTTCACTGCTGTATGTCATACACATAGCAGTTTGGCCAAATGAGAAGTTATGGTCCAAGATTGTTATAAAACTTGCTTCCAGTCACACCATGAGTAGAAACAAATTCATGCTTCTATGAATATACCACAGTATTTCTGATTCCATGGCCTTGCTAAATGCTGTCCTTTCCCTCTTATTGTTGTTCAGTTGCAAAGTTGTGTTCAACTCTTTGCAACCCCATGGTCTGCAGCACACCAGTCTCCTCTGTCCTCCACTATCTCCCAGAGTTTCCTCAGACTCATGTCTGTTGAGTCGGTGATGTCATCCATCTCATCCTCTGTTGCTACATTCTCCTCCTTCCCTCAGTCTTTCCCAGCATCAGGATCTTTCCCAGTGAGTCAGCTCGTCCCATCAGGTGGCCAAAGTATTGGAGCTTCATCTTCAGCATCAGTCCTTCCAGTGAGTTCTATGCATACTGGGTGCTAAGTTGTGTCAATTGTGTCCAGCTCTTTGCGACCCCGTGGACTATAGCCCACTAGACTTTTCTGTCCATGGAATTCTCCAGGCAAGAATACTGGAGTGAGTTGCCATGTCCTCCTCCAGAGGATCTTCCTGACCCAGGGATCAAACCCACGTCTCTTATGTCTCTTGCCTTGGCAGGTGAGTTCTTTACCACTAGTGCCACCTGGGAAGCCCTCCCATGAGTTCTAACATCCTTTAAAATAAGTCCAGCTGCCTGCCATTTTGAAAGCCAACCCTACCTCCTTAGGCTGGGTTATGCAACCAATGCTAAGCATTCCATATGGTCCCTGTAGTCTCTACCATTGTACTCACCACATTAGTTTATAATTATTGATTTGGTTGCCAGGGAGTTTCAGAAGACCAAGATCTACTGCAGGGAAGGGACTGTTTAATTCATCTTAAGTTTCTAGCCCAGAGCATGCCACTAAGCACATGCTCAGTTCAGGTCTGCTGAAGGAGATAAGAATCTTAAACATCTGACTATGTTTGACTGTGTCATCAAAATACATTGTGAGTTCTATGGATGGAAACCATCAGTATTTTAGTCCATATTTTATTACTTACAATTATTTAGTTAGGCCTTCAGAGTTTAAAAAAAAACAAAAAACAAAAAACCTCTACAATCCAATGTCACTCCATTTAAACTGCTTTCAACATAAGGGAAATGTGACTTGCTGCAACAATTTTAAAAATAACCTGAGGATTTCTAGGGATAATTTAAATCCATAATCTCCAAACCTTATTGTAGAAATTAATTACCCTGAATATTTTATCAAAGCGGCTAACCAGTGAGGAACTATATTGATAAGCATTTAATTTCCTTACATTTCGCTTCCTAACAAAAATACGTGGGAGAAAGGGAGGCGGGAAAAAAAGAATTATAAACAGCCCACATACTAGATAATGAGCTTCTGAATAATTGAGAACTGCCTAAATTTGTGTTAGTCATTTTTTGCTGTTGCCTAGGACTGTCAAGTCCATCCTGGGGGTGATGAAAGGCACTAAGGAAATAATAAAATATCCGGTGCCCCTTTTTCTCCATCTTCAGGGAAGAAAATACCATTAATCCAGTTAACAATTCAGATAAAACCAGAAAAAAACATTGGCTCGGGTTTCACCATGTTTTATTGAAAGAAGTTTTATGCCCTAAGGAAGGACAGTAGCATTTAATCAGGTATTTTTCTAACATTCTGTTTTGTGTGATTATAGATACCTGCCATGAATAATAAATCATTTGTTTTGCTGGTCCATTTCCAAAATTTCTGGTATATTGTCTCCTCAGGTAAAGAAACTTTGTCTCCATAACCTGTTTTCCTCTGATAATGATTTCAACAGCTCATGGAACTTAATGTGGAAGATATAACTATTGAGCACCTACTGTGTGTCAGCCATGTCATTAAGTGCCAGAGGAGACACAAAATGAGGTTTAAATTTAATGAAACCTTTCCCCACAACCAGCATATTGAAAAGGGCAATGCCATTTTTAAATTCATAAGTATTTCTATATGAAAATGGGGCTTGCAGACACAAAAAGGTCACTAGTTTTCTGCAGAATTAGAGTTGTTCATAATTAAATGTGAAGGAGGAAAAAAACCCTGAAAACAAACAAAAAAAGCCAGGAGGCGTTATTCAAATCTTTGCAATTAGTGTGCTCATGTTTATCTACTTACAAAATCAAAAGTTATATGAGTGATTTTCATGTTAAACGATTATAAACACAAAAACAATTATTACAGTCTGATTTGACATAGCCATATCTTTTAAAATATATACAGTCATCTCTGATGATACACAGAGTGTGACACTTACCAGTACAAATCGTTTGCTATACAGATGGAAGCCATTCATATATATGCACATAGATATCTATTTCATTACTAATAATTACTTATACATTTCATTACTAATAATTATTTAGAGTTTAAAAAATCATTTTGCTCATGAGTGCTTATAATCCCTAAGGCATTGCATAACAAATCTATGATTAGATACAATTTTAGAATGGCTAATATACAATACATAGCTTCTGGAAGGTTGTTCAGTGACTGGGACCCTCTGAAAAAGAATACCCTCTGAAAAAGAATACCCTCATTTAAGAACGTCCCTAACACCTTACTCCTGAAGAAAATACCCTCTCCCCACTTGCCTGTGTAATCAGTCTTCAAACAACAGTCCTAAAGCTCTGTGTGTGAGACTAGACTGCCTGCCACATGAGGTTTCCTGGAACGGCAGATTTTCCGTGGGTAAACTCAGCCATAGCTCAGTTCAGAAGCTGTGAATTATCACCGAGTGCATCGTTCTCCACTCTTCCTCTGTTGGATTCATTGGGCCGACTGTTTAATGTAATCAGACAATTCAGATGGGCTTCCTCAGGGCCAGAATAACTTAAGGATATCTTCTGAAGGCCTAGATTTGCTTCATTCTGAGCATCTAAAACTAATGATGTCTATCCTAAAATAAAAACCATCTTTAAGGAAATGGAATAAAAATAGGAGAGAATAACATTCAATCATTTGAAAAAAGGCTCTTAAAGAAGAACAGGCATCACTTTTCCCATTTTTCTTCACCGTGAGCACATCTCCAAGGGCTCAGGAATATCATGTTTTATATAAATTCACAAGTGAAGGTGATAGGACATCATTGATTAAAGCTTATACTTTCTAGCTGAATGCTAGCACATTCCACACTAATTATTTGCTAACTATAAACAAACTGATGAAGGACTCATCATTTTTGCCTCTAATTTTAGTTAGAAAATGAGTCTTGGATTTCCCTGTTGGCCCAGTGTAAAATCTCCTGCCAGTGCAGGGGACATGGGTTCAATCCCTGGTCCAGAAAGATCCCATGTGCCTCAGAACAACTAAGTCTGTGCCCTACAACTACTGAGCCCATGCTCTGGAGCTCGTTCTCCACAGCAAGAGAAGCCCTCTGGCCACAACTAGAGAAAGCCCACGTGCAGCAACGAAGATGCAGCGCAGCCAAAAATAAAATAAAAAATGACTCTTACTTTCGCTGATCCGAGAAGCAAACCATGAAATGATAGGTGCTTTGCCCAAGAACAGAAAGGCACTCCAAAAAAACACTGAGATTAAAATCTAGCATGGGGAGGGGAGTTAGACACTTGGTCGTGTCCAACTCTTTGCAACGCCATGGGCTGTAGCTCTATCCATGGAATTCTCCAGGCAAGAATACCGGAGTGGATTGCCATTCCCTTCTCCAGGGGATCTTCCCAACACAGGGATCGAACCCAGGTCTCCTGCATTGCAGGCAGATTCTTTACTGTCTGAACCAACAGGGAAGCCCAAAATCTATCTTATGAAGCTTAAATAAATATGATACCATTTTTCAAACATGTCAGAGGTGTGGAGGAATGTATATCACTCCAGCATAAGCCCTCTTAATCTACTCCCTTTAACCATATAGCCAGATTAATCAAGCTTTCAGTTCTCTTCTAACATAGACTGACTGGTCCCAGAGATACTGACCACTCAGGGCTAAGAAGATACCTACTCACCTCCTCCACCCTCAAAACCCCTGGTTCCATTACTAAGAGTCTGTTGTATTTGCTTCCCAACCTGTTTATGCCATTTGAAATAACTGTGTTTATGGGACTCAGTTCAACAGTATATAAACCTGTAAAATACAAGTACAGTGAAAATGGGTTGTTACTTTTATGAACACTAAAGTGAGTATTTTTGAATGAGGTGTGGATGGTATTCTCCGGGGGCTCATTGGTAAGGAATCTGCCTGCTAGTGCAGAAGCTGCAGAAGACACAGGTTCAATCCCTGTGAAGATCCCCTGGAGGAGGAGATGGCAACCCGTGCAAGTATTCTCGCCTGCAAAATCCCATGGACAGAGGAGCCTGGCCAGCTACACTCTGTGGGATCGCAAAGAGTCGGACACGACTGAGTGACTGAGCAGAGCACAATGGCAGCTTTAAAAGATTGGAAAGAGGAGGAATATAAAAATTGAGAGAGATCGGCATATAAATTGCTTAGCATGGGTCTTTCACTCCACTTGGAAAGGATGAAAATGAGATTGTTAACGATGCACTTCAGAGTATGGTCTATGGAAGAAAGATAACACAGAATACTAAGAGTCCATATCAAAGAAATGATCATCACCTTGTCGTCTCTTCCTCCCCGCCCAGTAAAATATTGGCAAATGAATGTGCATTTTTTAATATTTTTTTAAATTAGAGAATAATTACTTTACAATATTGTGATGGTTTTTGCCATACATCAACATGAATTGGCAGTAGGTATACATATGGCCCTTCCCTCTTGAAGCCCCCTTCCACCTTCCTCCCCATCCAACCTCTCTAGAGCACACACAGACATTATGCATATGCATTTATGCATTTTACATTAAAGCAGCATTTTAAGTTTCATATCAATATTCTTTTTCTTACTAATTTTCTTACTTTAATTTTTTTATTAACCACTAACTACTATTCTTGCTCATGTCAGATAATTTGTTTTCCCTGTATAATGTGGTAGTTGAACACCTAGACTCTGAAGACAGGCATCCTGAATTCCAGAACTGAGGCCTCTTGTCTGCATCTTTGGGCAAGTTGCTTAACTATTCTGATCTTCCATTCCCTCATTTGTAAAATGATGATAATGAACTAGTATCCACTTCTTAAATTTGTCAAAAGAATTTAATAAATAATGCATATTAAGAACTTGGCATAGGGTTCATGTATGGTAGTACATTTAACCCTTAAAAAACAATATCAGTTTATGTCTTTATTATTATAGCAAACTTGTAACTTTGTCATGGCATCTCAGGCTGCCATGACAAAATACCACACACTGGGTGACCTAAACAATGGACATTTATTTCCTCATGGTTCTGGAGGCTGGAAGCCCAATAACAAGGTGTCAGCAGGGCTGGCTTCTGTTGAGACCTCTCCTCAGCTTACAGGTGGTGCCTAACTGTGTCCTCACCCGGCATTTTCTCTGTATGTGCAAAGAGACAGAGAGCTCTGGTGTTCTTCCCCTTCTTATGAGGACATCAATCTTACAGGATTAGGGCCCCAGCCTTATGACCTGATTTAACCTTAATTATGCTCTCTCCAAATAATATCACATTGGGGGCTTAGGGATTTAACATATAAATTGAGGGCACACAATTCAGTTGATAATATCAGGTGTATTTGTACTCTAGTTATAATGATTGGAACTTAGAAGTAGCTTTGGGATGCGACATGTAGGTTGAACCCAAAAAGAGAAAATGATTCAGTTCATAGTGATGTAGATTCGGGAGAAAATCTTAGTTCCATACCTAAGTCAACTGATCCACTGTATGAAACTTCCAAGTGTTAATTTCTTTTTTCTCTAGATCCACATATAAGGTCAAATTACAAATGACCTCCTCATCTACTTGCTTCAGAGGATCTATCAAAGGCTAATATAATGTTGCTCAATAGCTAGTCTGAGCTTTCTTGATATAATAAATATCAAGCAAAATCAGACTTGTTCTCCTTAATTTTACATTCATTTGTTCTTCTATTCATTCATTAAAAAGGCAGTCAGAAAGTACAAAATTATCTTGTAAGATAAGTAAGAACTAGGAAGGTAATGTACAACCTGATAAATACAATTAACATTGCAGAATGTCATACCATATATGAAAGTTAAGAGAGGAAATCCTAAGTGTCCTCATCACAGGGAAAAAGTTTCTCTGTTTCTTTAATTTTTTATCCATATGAGATGGTGGATGTTCACTAAACTTACTGTGGTCATCATTTCATGATATCTGTAAGTCAAATTATTAGGCTGTATACCTTAAATTTATACAGTGCTGTTTATCAATTATACCTCAATAAAACTGGAAGGGAAAAAAATCATTGATTACCTTCTATGGACAAACACTAAGAGATCAGAGCATATAGTTCTTAGAGCATAACGTTATAGTAGCTCGGAGACCTTTGGAAAAGGCAAACAGGTAAGTAAGTAATATAATAAATCAGAAACAGTACACAGTTGTTTTTTTGTAAGATTAACTGCTGTGAAAATGTAATAATAAATATATCTTTAGCTGTCCCAGTATTATTTGTTGAATGATTTTTGCTTTTTAATAAACTTCCCCCAAGAGATCCCTAAAAAAAAAAAAGAAAAAGAAAAAGAAAATGTAATAATAAATATCATTTATTGGGTGCTTACTATGATATTCCAGTTTCCATGCCAACTGTTTTATATTCATCATCTCATCTGATATTTATAAAAATACTGAGTTAAGGACTTACTGGCAACATTTTATAGGTTTAGAGAGATTAGGTGTCTGGTCCAATGGCTCAGAGTTGTGAAGTATTTGAGCTCACAGAAGAACTCACTTGTGTCTAATTTCAGAGGGCATTTAATTTTCTTTTTTAAAAACTATTTATTTATTTGGCTGCTCTGGGCTTTCTCTAGCTGCAGTGAGCAGAGGCTGCTCTCCAGTTGCAGTGTGCGGGCTTCTCACTGTGGTGGCTTCTCTTGTTGCAGAGCAGGCTCAGGCTCAGTAGTTGTGGTAGATGAGCTTAGTTGCCCTGCAACACGCAGAATCTTCCCAGACCAAGCCCAGGGATCAAACCCATGTTCCTTGCATTGGCAGGTGGATTCTTAACCACTGGGTCACCAGGGAAGTCCTAAGGGGCATTTTCATAAGCACAGTCCATGCTACCTCTTTGCTCTGGAGCGCAAAAGAGGATCTAAGTCCCTCTGAGCCAGGGAAATACTTAATAGAAGAGATTATTCCTGAGCTGGATCTTTTAGAATAAACGAAATTGTCCAATTGGAGGAGGAGGAAGCAAGAATGTAGCAAGGCTGAGAGACATAAAGAAATACAGCTTCTTTAGGCATGGAGAGTCAGACATGTATCAGGGCATGGCCCTTTGTGAGATCAGTGTGAGAACCAATGCTCAAAGACCTACAGAAGTCATGCTTTATCCCAAAGGACCCTGAAGATTCTTGAGCAGAAGGTAATACAAAATGAGATATGCTTTGTATTTTGATAGATCAAGATAGCTGGGCTATGGAGGATAGTGTATCAGAGAGTTGCAGCATTTAGAGAAATGAAGACCAGCCTACTACTGCAAGTAGATTCAAGAAACAGTCTTGTCAGTGTGTGTGCGTGTTCAGTCGCTCAGTCATGCCTGACTCTTTATGACCCCATGGACTATAGCCTGCCAGGCTCCTCTGTCCCTGGGATTCTCCTAGGAAGAGTAGTTGAGTAGGTTGCCATTTCCTCCTCCAGGGGATCTTCCCTTCCCAGGGATAGAACCCATGTCTCTGGCATCTCTTGTATTGACAAGCAGATTCTTTACCTCTGAACCACTTGGGAAGCCCAGTCTTGACAGTAGTTTGTAGCTAATCAGATAGAAGTCAAGTGAAAACACTGACTCGCAGGTTTCTAGCTCAGAGAATGGAGTGCAGTTCTGTGCTCTGAAGCAAGGGAGGGAAAACAGGAGGAGGCTTGGGTTCAGGGGGGAATGGTGGGGTTCCCTTTAGAATGATTTTCTTTGAGTTGCTGATGGGATAGCTAAGTGAGTGTCACCTGTAGACAAACAGAAATGGATTCAGGAGCTCCAAGGAAGACATCAGGGCTGGAAAGAGGGCATGTAGAGCTACCATCACATCCGTAGGTGACAGTTCAATTCAAGGCAGAAAATGAAGGCCCCAGGGGACCAACTCAAGGAAAGATAATCCACCCAGATCAGCTCTCAGAGGAACACAGAGTAGATGAAGACCCTGGGGAGGTCAAGAAGGCTGGAGAACCAGGAGAGAGGCGCATTCTGGAAGCCAAGAGAATTCGAGGGGGTAATGGGATTCAGTGCCACAGAGGTTAAGTAAGGAGGATCTCTTAAATATCCATTGAAATTGATGATTAGGAGGTCACTGGTGACACTGCTGCAGTGGCTTCAATAGAATGTGAGGACAAATGCCAAATTGAAGTGGGTCATGGAAGTGAAGGAATGAAAACCTCAGGCAACAAGTATGTTTTCAAGAACCTGGGTGCTGGGGGAAGGATGGTTCTGTGACAGTAGCCATCAGGGAGGCAGAATCAAGGGAGCTCTGCTGGGTCTTCCCCATTACATTTAATGTTTTTAATAATATCCTAACTGTTAAGGATCAAACAGAATCTTAACTTTAAAGGCCTTTGAAAAACACCATACAGACATTCCTTTTTAAGTTTTGCTTCATTTGCTAGTGATACACAAAATCTGTTTGCACTTAAAATTCATATATAAGATTTTCCTATGCTTACTTTATGTCCAGCTAATATAAAAGCATTTATAAAAATATCTCTCCTAAAGAGTATCAGGTTCAGTCTGCTTTTATTATGCTTTTTCTATCAATGTCAATGCAAATGTCTTATTAGTCTGTTAATGATCTGAACAAGAACACATCCTACTTGAGCATTTCCATGAATACACAATGACCAGGTAGAAGAAGAGTAACCAAATGATTCCTCCCGAAGGTTTGCATGTTTGGGACATTGAGAGGGAGAAATCACCAAGATTTGACTGAAATGTTCACGATAGCTAATATGAGGCAAGATGTTAGAGACGATTATGTAACTGAGCAGGATCCTACAGAGCTTCCTAGGACAGACCCCCTCCCTTATATCCTGGGCTTTAATCCCTCTCTGCTGCTGCTGCTGCTGCTAAATCGCTTCAGTTGTGTCTGACTCTGTGCGACCCCGTAGACGGCAACCCACTAGGCTCCCCCGTCCCTGGGATTCTCCAGGCAAGAACACTGGAGTGGGTTGCCATTTCCTTCTCCAATGCATGAAAGTGAAAAGTGAAAGTGAAGTCAAAAGCTCAGTCGTGTCCGACTCTTAGCGACCCCATGGACTGCAGCCCACCAGGCCCCTCCGTCCATGGGATTTTCCAGGCAAGAGTAATCCCTCTCTGAAGTACCTAAATAACAGCATCTGATACACATTTCCTGAGTTGTTTTAGCGATGCTAAAACCCCCACCAAATGGAAGACATCAACTATTTGATGACCCCAAGACTTAGCAGCAGCAGCAGCAGCAGACCCACTGGAGCGTAAAGATTGATAATGTTAACCTCTAGGACACCACCTTCTTACTTCATCATCAGTCAGTCAGAATTGTGCATGATCTTATCACACACCCTGAGACTCCCCTCCCTCACCTTGTCTTTAACAATGCTTTGCTGCAGGGACCTCCCTGGTGGCCTAATGGTTCAGACTTTGCACTTCCAATGTAGGGAGTATGGGCTCAATCCCTGGTTGGGGAGCTAAGATCCTGCATGCCATGCAGCTCCCCCCTCAAAAAAAAAATCTTTTTTTAATCATTAAAAAAATGGTTTGCTTCAGTAATTATGAGAACATTGTAAATCCACTGTATCTCAATTTAAAATAATAAATAAATAAAAATGCTTTGTGAAACTCAGCAAGGAGTTCGGGAGTTTTGAGCACGAGCTGCCTTGAACTCCTTGCTTGACGAGGAGTAGATGCTACCCTTTCCTTCACCACAACCTGGTGTCAGTAGATTGGCTTTGTTGTGCATGGGTAAGCGGACCCAAGTTTGGTTCGGTAACAGAGACCCCTTTTTCTAAGCTTCAGACAGGAGAGCTCAAAGAAACAGGGGTGAACATTTGCACACAGCGCATTCATCTTCACATTGACCCCCTGTGGGATGCTGATGAGCTGTGAAAAGCGCCTCCATCCAGGCTTCACTCACTCCTTCGAGGAAGACCATGGGCAGGATGAGAAAGCCAGCCTCAGTGGGTTGACAGGGCCCCGTTTAGCCAGTCACACCGAACAGACACCTCTCTTCTTCATGAAATGCTGACTGATAATCATTTGAGAGCACACATTCATGGGTCTTTCACTTCTAAGTTTCCTGGCTTGTTTACCTATGTAGGAGGCACCAGGGTGATCCACACTCACCTGCAAAGTGAGGATGAGAAAAGACCTAGGGTAAGATGAGATAACACCTTTTAGGCCTAAAAGTGAAATTTGTCCTGGCAAAAATCAATCAGTAACAGTCCACATTTAAATGCTTCTTTTGTCTGTGGGTACAGCTCAGTGGTAAAGAATCCACCTGCAGTGCAGGAAATGTGGGTTGGATCCCTGGGTTGGGAAGATTCCTTGGAGAAGGACATGGCAACACACTTCAATATTCTTGCCTGGGAAATCCCATTGACAGAGGAGCCTGGCAGGCTATAGTCCTTGGGGTTGCAAAAGGGTCACACAGGACTCAGCAACTAAACAACAATCAGTGGGCATACCTGCAATTCAGAGAGAGAAAGAAAAAAATCACCAGGCATGCCTGGCCCTTTAATACACTATCCTATTTACCCATTTTACCCATGTTTACTGTAACAATCCAATGAGGAAGTGTTATTGTTTGTTTTTTGCAGCAAAAATTAATGAGGCTAAGAAAAGCCCAGTAACTAATCCAGGGTCACAGAGCTGGTAAACTGCAGTGTCAAACTCAACTTTTGCCTGAAGCCCAGTCTCTGCATTGTCCCAGGCCGCCTTCTTGCTGCCAGATAGTTGAGCTAACAAAACCCCTCTGTCCCTCTCAAGACATTGCATGTTCTGCATTTCTCCAGCTTAATCAGCCCTTTAAAAATATTTTTCCTCAAAAAAAAAAAAAATGCCCACTAATAGCATTCGTGACTTTGTAAAGTAAGACAATGAAGTGAAAAATCAATGTGTCTCAAGGTAAAAAGTTAACATCCCGGTTGTCGGCAAAGAATTTCTCTTGTTGGAGATATGTTCTACCTGTATTAGCATATTTAATAAGCTTTCATTGTTGCCCCAGGCCAAATTTTGTTGACTGTCATTGTCTATTAAACCTGCCTGCATAGTGAATCACTTGAGGAAGCCTCAGGAAAAAAAAAAAACCAAACTTAAAAATGCCAGTGCCTTATAATCAGAACTTCTATTTTAATTATCCTCTTGTAGAATCCAAGAATATGTACACATTTTTAATTCCCCAGAAGGTTCTAATGTGCAGCCAAGGTTAAAAATCCCTGAGTTCCACCATGTGATCACCCCATGAATAGACTCAGAACTAAATCATTTGTTTACAAGACAGACAAGAATCCTCAGTTAAATGACCTGCCTTGATCTTCTGTATATTATCAGCCAGATGATGGAAAACAGCCTGGTGATGGGTCAATAACCCTTATCAATAAAACTATAGGTCCCAGGGTGTTTTTGATCCTGGCTGATTAAATACCATAAAATTTAAGCAGTTAGAACACTGAGGAAACAAAAGAACCTCTTTTTTCTCCGCTCCTCAAACCAAAGAATGATGCTTCCAACCAGAAACTGCCGATGCAGTTTTAAAGTTAAAAATTCAGCAAATCAACAAAAATGCCCCAGATTTTCCAGAAAAGTTTCAAATATTCTTTCATATGTTCTCATACTTACTGACACCACATTGATTTGTTCACTTATCAACTATTTGTTGGCAATCTATCATATTTTAAGTATTTTTTGTCAAACTTACAATCTTAAGGGATCAGCAGAAGTGAAGGAACAATCGGACTAGAAGCAACAAGGACTATGACAGAAAAACAGAGTGTGATAGAATCCAGCAAGTGGTTACCTGGGAGTTAGTGGTTAGAGGAGCCATCTCTGAGGAGGTGACAGTGGAGCTAAGAACTGAATGACAAGAGGAGCCAGGCTTATGAAAATCTGGGGAGAGAGTGAGTCTCCAGGCAGAAATGGTCTTAGTATGGCTGAGGCCACTGGAGCTAAAATATCAAGAAAGAAAGCAAGAACCAGAGGACACATGGGCATAGAGATGGGCAGATGACCAGTCATATAGGAAATATTTTCAACCCTGACTCCTCATTCTGGGGCAGACAAACAAAACAGACAACAACAACAAAAACACAAGCCTAGGCCCACCCCAGATCCATGGATTAAAAATCTCAGGGGTTTCAGCATGAGTTTTCTCCACATGTTTCTCATGTGCAGAAAAGAATGAGACCTACTAAGCAAGGCTTTTGGCTTCCCTGGTGGCTGCTCAGACTGTAAAGAATTTGCCTGCAATGCGCAAGACCCGGGTTCCTTTCCTGGGTCGGGAAGATCCCCTGGAGAAGGGAATGGAACCCACTCCAGTATTCTTGCCTGGAGAATCCCATGGACAGAGGAGCCTGGCGGGCTACAGTCCATGGTGTCACAGAGTCAGACATGACTGAGTGACCAACACTTTCACTTTCAAGCAAGCCTTTAAAAGCCAGGTATGGAATTTTATTTTACATGTAATGAGAAGTAACTACCTGAATAGGCTTAAGCAAGGAGGTGGCATCACTCAGGAAAACGGATTGGGGTAGATGCAACAAGATCAAAAGGAGGGAAATCATTTAAGAGGCAATTGCAGCATTTCAGACTAGAAATGGTGGTGGTTTGTCCTATTCTGGACCAGCTAGGGATAAATGGTCAGGCTTGATGTGGTATAGGCAAAGGGTATGGAATCAGCCTCACTGGATCTGAGTAAGTGAGTAAGTGGACTGGATCTTTTTGAAAAATAGATCTAGACTGAAAATATATAGGTGAAGATTTTAAAGGGATGTGTATGTGTGGTGTGCAAAATGCAGCATCGTTACAATATAACTAAGATTTAGAATTCTGATAACAACACAGAAAAAAGCATATGGATCCACATTTCTTTCTAAAGTACTAAGTGAATACATTCCAAAGTAGACAGTGACTCAGTAAATTTTGCAGACTTTCGACTTCCCTTTTTCTTTAAAAATTCAGTGGTACCTAAGAGAGTTGATATGTAAGAAACAGTAGTTATAGGGGAAGCTAGAAATTTAATCAAACTACCTACTTTGGAAATAGACATACAAATTCATAAAAAGAACTATCAGATAAATTATCT
>NW_011494813.1:1684016-1716425 GCF_000754665.1 Bison bison bison | reverse complement strand
AAATTATCTGATTGTTTTCTGTTGCTAGTTTGAGATATCTACTGAAGATTGTATAATGTGAGTGGAACATTAAGTTTTATATTGTTTGTTTTCTTGTGTGTGTGTGTGTGTGTGTGTGTGTGTGTGTGTTGTCTGCCCTGGGTCTTCATTGGCCCAGGGCATGTGGGATCTTACTTCCCTGCCCAGGGATCGAACCCACATCTCCTTCACTGGAAGGCAATTCTTAACCACTGGACCACCAGGGAAGTCCTGTAAGATATTTGAAAGCAACTTTAATTTGTTCAAAATTAAAAAGGGCCAGCTGTTTTAATGACTACAAAAAATCAGACACAGATTATGGTTACCTTGACTTTAGTCATCAGAGATCTTCATTTCCAAAAATAAACCAAAAAATTAGAACTAGAATTTCATCCCTCAAATGTCCTAGAGTGTTCCATATTAAGGTCAACTGTAAAAAATTAACATAGTGCAGAATCCCTGAAGATGACTCTAAGCACATGCTAAACAGAGTCAAAAAACGTTCAGGCTACCATTATTCATGTTCATGATAAAGAAACAGCATTTTCCTTTTTTTAATTTACTTATTTTTTTTAATTGAAGGATAGTTCCTTTACAGAATTGTGTTGGCTTCTGCCAAACATCAGCATAAATCAATCGTATGTACACATATGTCCCCTCCCTCTTGATCCGTCCTCCCACCTCCCTCCCCGTCCCACCCCTCTAGGTTGTTACAGAGCCCAGAGCCCCTGTTCCCTGAGTCATACCATAAATACCCATTGGCTCTCTATCTTACATATGATAATGTATGTTTCCATGTTACTCTCTCCATCCATCCCACCCTCTCCTTCTTCCCCTCCACCACCGTGTCCATAAGTCTGTTCTCTATGTGTCTGCACTGCTAGGAGCAGCATATTTCTGTCCCTCTTCTTACATCAAGTGAGCAAGAGTCTCGCTCACAGATGCTTAGAATGATGCATCAGTAACAAAATTAGCTCCTGTAATTTTAAAGTGTATGTAAAAAGGTGAGTCTTTTGTTCACAGTGACAGAAAGATGAATACGTAGTCCTCAGAAGCTGTTGTTCAACTTGCACTATAGCATTGAACACCCAGGAAAAAGTAGACCACAGAAGTAAAGCTCCCTTCTTGCAGTCATAAATAGATCATAAGAGTCGCCCTTTGAAGGCTCCATCTGGCATGCCTTACATTGAGCATCACATTTATGACCCATGATCTTTTATATCACCAGGAAATATTTACCGAGGGAAATATTTGTTCAGGTTTGTTTGTCATGGGGTGACCACCTGTTTGTAGCCATTGGGATCATCTGTGTTTGAACTATTACAGATTCAGGTTTGCTCTTTACAACCAATATCTAACATGTCTTACATGTTCCTGGGTTTTCATCACAAATACAGAAGAGCAAAATGAAAAAGATGATCTTTGATTTAAATGGATAGAGAGCTAAGTACATTTTCTCCTGTTTACTGAAGCAAACAGCTGGCTGATGTTAATTGTACAGCTAGAAATTTGGTAACTTTCCAAAAGAATAGAAAACAAATGTGTTATTTCATCACTATTCCTGGGACTTTAGGACAGTTTCAAAATACTGATTCGTGTCAAATTTTGAAGTAATGATGATTTTCAGCTTCTCACTGGTTCAGTGTGAGAATTTGTAAACTTGCAGGGCATAATTAGGTTGGGATTTATGTACCTATTCAGTCTAATCAGATTTACTCTCAGTTCAGTTCAGTTCCCTCATTCAGTTGTGTCCGACTTTTTGCAACCCCATGAACCGCAGCACACCAGGCCTCTCTGTCCATCACCAACTCCTGGAGTTCACCCAAACTCATGTCCATTGATTCGGTGATGCCATCTAACCATCTCATCCTCTGTTGTCCCCTTCTCCTCCTGCCCTCAACTTACTAAAAATTACAAAATCAAGATATTCTATCAAACTCTTCTGGAAATGAATATCAGGAAAATAGTTTTTAATCTGTTGCACAGAATAAATAAGCCAAACAAGGATATTTTAGATCTTACTGTGGCTAAAGTAATTAAATGAGAACTTTAGTCTGTCACCAAATTTTTATCGCTACTTATCACTTACCACCAACTGGAAAGTATGCTTCTGTGTGCATATGACTCACATAGGGAATTCCAGTTGCACTTTGCAAGTTTCCAGAAAAGTTATTATTTATCTGAAAATTAATGAGCAGAATGGAGAAGGAAATGGCAACCCACTCCAGTATTCTTGCCTGGAGAATCCTGTGGACAGAGGAGCCTGGTGGGCTGCTGTCCATACGGTCACATAGAGTTGGACACGACTGAAGTGACTTAGCATGCATGCATGCATTGGAGAAGGAAATGTCAACCCACTCCAGTATTCTTGCCTGGAGAATCCCAGGGACGGACGAGCCTGGTGGGCTGCCATCTATGGGGTCGCACAGAGTCGAACAAGACTGAAGCGACTTAGCAGCAGCAGCAGCAACTGAACAGAAAGTTTGCTGGATATTCTTGCAGCTGTTTTTACATGAATCCAGAAATGGCACCCCACTCCAGTACTCTTGCCTGGAGAATCCCAGGGACGGGGGAGCCTGGTGGGCTGCCGTCTATGGGGTCGCACAGAGTCGGACACGACTGAAGCAACTTAGCAGCAGCAGTGGTCAGTTGGGATCAGATATGTGAAAGTCTCTATAAGCTACAAATTGTGCACACCATGACCTCTGTAGGTTAGTAAAGATGACATGATATGATATATGAGGTATGAGATGAGACAATAACTTCAGATCCTTTATGCTCCTCCTTTCATAATTCAGGTGATGCCAGCAATGACATTTGTCATCTCTAAAGGAAAATCCTTATTTACCTGAATTTGAAAGTATTATTCAGAGTGTCTTAAAAGATGTTTGGGAACTTCCCCAGTGGTCCAGTAGCTAAGACTCCTCCTCCCAATACAGGGGGCCCCAGGGTTCGATCCCAAGTCAGGGAGCTAGATCCCACATGCTTCAGTTATAAGATCCCACATGCTGCAACTAAGATCTGTGCTCTGTTGCTCAGTCGTGTCTGACTCTTTGCGACCCCATGGACTGTAGCCCACCAGGCTCTTCTGTCCATGGGATTTCCCAGGCAAGAATACTGGAGTGGGTTGCCATTTCCTTCTCCAAGGGGATCTTCCCAACCCAGAGTATCTTCCCAACCAATGTGTCTTCTGCATTGGCAGGCGAATTCTTCTGCCACTGCACTACTCAGGGAAGCCTCGAGCAGCCAACTAAATTAATTAATTAAAAAAAAAAAAAAGATGTTTGAAGGATCTATCAATGCAGTCTCCACTAAGACTTCTGAAAAAGTACCTATACAGTGATATGAATATTTCTATTTTATCATCTCAGAAACTGGAACTTCTAGTTCCATGCTTTACTAACAAAACACTGACAATAAATTACCCCTAAAGCCATGAGTGTTGGCTTCTCAGGTGGCGCTAATGGTAAAGAAGCTGTCTGCCAATGCAGGAGACATAAGAGATGCAGGTTCAATCCCTGGGTCGGGAAGATCCCCTAGAGGAAGGGATGGCAACCCACTCCAGTATTCTTGCCTGGAGAACTCCATGCACAGAGGAGCCTAGAGGCCTACAGTCCATGGGGTTACAAAGAGTTGGACACAACTGAAGCAACTTAGCAGCCACAGCAAAGCTATGAGTGCAATTCAAAAACAAAAAGTGATCCCATTTGTGGTGGAGTCAGATCCCTCCAGGCTCTGTGTGCTCAGAGGAAGCCTGTGCAGTGGTGCTTGCCTAGACTAAGAAGTTCAGCTTTTAACTTCTCTAATTTGATCAATTTATTCTACTTATATTTTTAATTTCTATCACCAAGAAAATGTGCTACAAAGAGGAGTAGCTTAATACTGTGAGATGAGGCTTGTGGGATTTTACCTCCAACACCTGCCAGGTTTAGAACGTGTTCTCATTCATCTGGGGTAATCCTTTGCTGACAAAGCATGGCTCTGCGAAACCAATTACCCACATCGCCCACAATAATGTGGCCTGAACTAGATGATGATTTTGGCAGCCGTGGCTAGTCCATGACAACTCCCAAGGGCTTGTCTGTAATGCTACTGCGATGTACCCCATGATAGTCTTTTGGAAAGTCGGGGAGAAAGAGGTGGACAAAGAGCTAAAAGAGGGCTTTTGTTGTCTTTCGCTTGTTTTCTTAATTGTTTCTTATGGTCAAGACTTTTAAAGTTTTGTATCTATCTCAAACCATTTTCTGAACGCCTTCCCGGCACCAATTGTCATCTGCAATATTCTTTGCCCTTCTTTGCCCATCTTTTTCCTTCTTAACATGCATACAATGAGTCCTTTCTTTCAAATTATTTTTTATCAGAATGCTATATGATGAATCAAGTTTGGAAAACCTACAACAATTCTGTCTGTCCCTGATCCTGAGAGACAACCTATATCTTTTGCAATTTTATAGGTTTGAAGAAAATAGCCCTAGGTCTGGAATTCTGCAGGCTTAACCGCAATGTGTGATACCCATGGGAAGTTCCTTCACTGGGGCTTAAGACCAGCTTACAAAGATAGTATGTCACCCCAAAACTCTGTCTTTCAGTAGTAACCTGAAACCAACATGCAGTTCTTCAGGGACCCAAGTATGAATGCTCTGACACACCCACTGGAACTGAAGCTTTTCCTCAAGACAGATTCTTCACGTATTTTTTTTTTTTATCACATATACCGTAGCACTGAGAGCAATGCCTTCCTTATAGACTTGTTCAATAAGTGCTTGTAAATGTGGTCTTTTCCTTTAATTATTCTGTCATTCTACTCCTGGAAACCTAAAACTTTGTTGATGTTCAGTCGCTAAGTTGTGTCTTTGTGACCCCATGGACTGCAGCACACCAGGCTCTTCTGTCCTTCACTATCTCCCAGAGTTTGCTCAGACTTGTGTCTGTTGAGTCAGTAGTGCTAAATAACCATCTCATTCTCTGCTGCCTCTTCTCCTTTTACCTTTAGTTTTTCCTAGCATCGGGGTCTTTTCCAACCTAAAAGTAGCTGAGGATAAAACCTAACTCTGCCAATTGGGAATTGTGATAGTCAAAGATGTTAATAAATGGTGAATTTCTTTTTGGTGGGATAATGGAAGCCCACTCCCCCTCATGCCAGGCCCATCTCCACCTTCCACCCCACCACACACACACACACACACACAAACCTACTGGTTTCTTTTCCATTTCTAGTTCCCAACTTCATGCAGCCCCACTGGTACAATATGACCTGCCCTACAGAGGATGAGATGGCTGGATGGCATCACTGAGTCGATGGATGTGAGTTTGAGTGAACTCCGGGAGATGGTGATGGACAGGGAGGCCTGGCTTGCTGCGATTCATGGGGTCACAAAGAGTTGGACATGACTGAGCAACTGAACTGAACTGAGCTGAGTAGCAAGGATGCTACGCCATGCAGTTCAGCGTGGTAGATTTCTAGTGGATTGATACAGATGGTTGGCCAGATTCCTATAAGGAATGGACTTTTAGGGGATGAGGCTCAGGATGAGCATATTCCCACATGACTATCTGGTGAGTCAAGGAAGTGACATATAAGTAAAGAGAATCTCTTACTATCTCTCTTCTTGAAGTCTCCTGAGTGGTTCTTCTCTAAAACCATCTCTTCAACATGCACCACCTCAGCTGGGTTCAATTATTGTGTCAAAATGGGAATCTCATGGCACAGCTTTCTTAATTAAAGGCCTTAGTTCAAAACTGCAGACACTCCAGCTACACATACCTTGTGTGAAGACAGTGAGAGAATGGCCCATTACCATCTTCTCAACTCTTGTGGATGACCTTTGGTCATATCACCACACTTGTTTTGCATAATTCAGAAAGTCAGATGAAATGTACTGGAGAATAACTTTTTCCTCAATATAAGTCTAGTGCTGATACCTTGAGCAAATCAAGGTATTTGATATAGCTAAATGTCTTAACTATACAGCAAAATAATAATACTTTCCTTCTGACCTCCAGTCTAAAAAACTAAACAATAGATAAATATTTGGAAAGGACTTGACTCTTTTCAACCAAAACACACTGCCCCTAACCACATTATTAGTATTCTCCAATACATGTTTGGTCTTCAGAACTTCACAAAACATAGTAATATTTAAATAAAAATTATTTACTTTCAAAACACTGATGAAATAAATTTCCTTAGCCTTTCATATGTTTACTTTCAAAATATTGATAAAATAAATTTCTTTAGCACTTCCAGAAACCAGAAGACCTCACTGTGGCATACAAAAAGGGCTAAGGGTTTGCCTCGTGCATTGGTGCAAAGGGAGAATAAGAGCCATCTGGCTGGCTGGTTGGGGCTGGCCCAGTGTGAAAATCAAGTTAGTAAGTTTGAGTTTCATCTGTAAGCCTTAGATTTGGAGAGTTTTTGAGCATGGGACTGAAATGATCAGAACTATCTATGTTTAGATGGAGAATCGGGCTTTTACCCAAGTGTCCATGAAATACTTTGAGGTGTATGTGTGTATGTGCATAAATGTTCATTGTTTTGCTTTTCATAATATCTTCATAGGTTGAAGAAGACAGTAGGGAAAAAAGCCCTTAGAAACCCAGGTTGGAAGAAGCATCATGTCATTAGAATATAACAGTATTCCTCCTTCAAAAAAAATGTATTCAGTGGAAAATACAACTTGCTACACTTCTTCATTTTACTCAGCTATAATTCATGAGTGTTTATGGCGTTGTCTTTAATTATGGGACACTACATGTCCATAATTTTTGATTATTAAATAAATTTGAATTAAATATTCCTGAGATAGCTTGTTTATTCCTATGAATGTTTGTAAAGAATCCCCGGTGAGGCCAGTAGCCCACTTGAGTCAGTGTCTCTAGCTCCCTAAGTCTCCATATTTAAGAAAATATGATTTTATCTTAGAACTCCATAGACGGTCCATTACCTTCTGTTGGTGGTTTAGTCTCTATGTCATGTCCGACTCCTGCAACCCCATGGACTGTAGCTCACCAGGCTCCTCTGTCTATGGGATTTCCCAGGCAAGGATGCTGAACTGAGTTGCCATTTCCTTCTCCAGGGGATGGTCCCAACCCCAGGATCAATCCCATGTCTCTACGTCTCCTGCATTGGCAGGCGCATTCTTTACCACTGGCGCCACCCAGGAAGCCAAATTTGTGTGTTGGGAGTCAGTGAGTAAGTTTTGCCAGTGACACAATCTCTACTCCCTTTTCATAGATATTTTTGTCCCCTAACCCGCCCTCCAAGGGCAAGGATGCCATTGGCTGCCGTTGTGTTTATTATCATAACAGAATTTTAGACTCTCCTTCTGAAGTGACACTTCACAGAGTGATGTTGCTTTTGCTGATGATAAAAATGGCCCCTAATATTCTGGTGTTTGGCTTCCAATAATAAGGATGCCATCCAAGAGTTCAAACTTCCCTGCAGGTTCAGAGTCTTCCTGAAAGAAGGAAACTTTTATTCCATCTGAGGTTGGTACAAGAAGCTCTTCATATTGTTTTCCTCACATTACATTCATTCTGTTTCCTGTGTGAGACGATTCACCAGTGGCTCAAAAGATGAAAGGGGAAAATCCTGACTTAAATCTTACATTTCCTCTTAGGGGAAACAATGCAAGCTATTGATAAATCCCTCTTAGACCTAGAGAGGATGGGACCATTACCAAGTCCTTCTAGAGCCCTGTGTTTCAACGATGCCGTTACTGGACTGAAATAGATGTGTTATGTAGCACACTGGGTCATCACAGACCCCCCTTTTTAGATGGTTATCCTAAAAACCTAAGGTATCTTTATTGACAGCAGTGTCCCTTTTATCTGTCTGTAAAAAGAATAGAATATATTCACTGATCTCCCCTGAACCCGATTTTGGTGAGCTCCCTTGGGAAGATGGATGTTGTACCAACTATAGTTTAGGTTTTAGACCTAAATTTTAAAGGTTGAATAATACAACACCTTACTTTTAAAAAAAATTTTTGGAGTATGTAATTGCTTTACAATGCTGTGTTACTTTCTGCTGTATAACAAAGTGAATGGATATACATATATCCACTCTTTTTTAGTTTCTTTTCCCAGATAGGTCATTACAGGGCATTGAGTAGAGTCCCTGTGCTATATAGGAGGTCCTTGTTAGTCATCTATTTTATATATAGCAGTGTGTATATGGGGTTTCCCTGGTGGCTCAGATGGTAAGGAATCTGCCTGCAATGCAGGAGACCTAGGTTCCATCTGTGAGTTGGGAAGATTCCCCTGGAGGAAGGCGTGGCAACCCACACCAGTATTCTTGCCTGGAGAATTCCATGGACAGGGGAGCCTGGTGGGCTACAGTCCATGGGGTCACAAAGAGTCGGACACGACTGAGCTACTAATACAACAACACTGTGTGTATATGTCAATCCCAATCTCCCAATTTATCCCTCTCCCCATTTCCCCCTCGGATATGTTTTTTTTAATATAAATTTTATATGTATTGTGGTAAAATACATATAATGTAATGTCTACAATCTTTTTAAAATTTTTATTTTATTTTTAATTGGCAGATAATTACTTTACAATATTGTGATGGTTTCTGCCATACATCAACATGAATCAGCCATAGGTGTACATATGCCCCCTTCCTTCTTAAACTTCCTCCCTATCCCACACCTCTAGGTTGTTACAGAACACCTGCTTTGGGTTCTCAGCATCATACAGCAAATTCCCACCAGCTATGTATTTTATATATGGTAATGTATATGTTTCAATACTACTCTCTCAAGTCATCCCACCCTCTCCCTTCCTCACAGTGAACCTAAGTCTGTTCTTCATGTTTGCATGGAAGCAAAGGGATAACATTATTTGTGTAGATCATTTTGTTTCTAAATATTTTTCAGCACCCCTAATTTCTTTCTGGAGCATTTCGTGATTTCAAAATATATTTATTAAGCATGGATTGAGGCACTGGATATCTAAAAATAAATAACATGGCACCTGCTCTTAGGTCTAAGTGAGGAAGACAGATTTCCCACCACCTCAGTAGTGAAAGTTGCTCAATTGTGTCCGATTCTTTGCAAACACCTGGACTATAGCCTGCCAGGCTCCTCTGTCCATGGAATTTTCCAGGCAAGAATACTGGAATTGGTTGCCACTCCCTTATTCAAGGGATCTTCCTGACCCAGGGATCGAACCTGGGTCTTCCACATTGCAGGCGGATTCTTTACTGCCTGAGCCACCAGGGCTCATTACATAATATAATGAGGGCACCTGTAGGTGTAGGATAAAGGCAGTAAAGCCTCCAAGAAGGAGATTATGTATCTAGGCACATCAGAGAATGTATCTAAGAAAAAGTGGCTTGTAATCAGCCTTGGAGCAGGAGTGGAAGTTTTCCAGATGGAGCCATTGACGGCTATGAGACTGAACAAAAAAGCAGCAAAATGGCCTCATTTCCCATCTAACACATTTGCTAAAACAAATGCAGAGTCATTTAAGCCACTTCCTCCAGACTCTACGGAGGGAAAAACTTAACATTTGAAGGAAAAATTAAGCAACTTATTTCCTTATTAAATCTCTGTAAAAGATGAGGCTATTATTAGTCCTGTTAGCCTGCCTGGATCTCAATTTGGCTAATTACATTCCTCCTACCTCATTTATCCCCATAGTTTTAATTGGTTCCAGAATTTGACTACATTTCTCTTCAATCGTTGTGTTGTGCTGTTATTTGGTATCAGACAGCTGTGATGCTCTACCACAGAGCTGAATATTTTTCAGTAATTGATGCAGTGTTTTCCATCCTAGAGGGGCAAATAAGGCAATTTGCAAAGACTTTGAGATGACAAATAATCCCTAAATGCATAGATGTGTGGCATTAATTATTGATAGCAATGGTTACACTCATAGAGTCCCTGCTCTTAGAATAACACAGAGCATCGCCTCTGGTCTGCAAAGTCACATGTGCAGAGAAAAATCCTTGTCTCTGTAAGTGTTGTGTCTGGGTTGACATACACTCCAAAGTATCAGTGATCTTCCTTCTGCTCTGCTGAGATCATGTTGGTTTTAATTAAATACATACTGCAATGTACTAAGAACAGATGTTCATTTTCTTTTGTAATCAACTTAGAGAAAGTTGGTTGGGTCATTTATGTGTATAACAACGGTCTCTGTAGCCCTTCTCCCTTCGATCACTTGTTTGTTTATATCTGACTGGGGATGACAAAGATTGAAACTCTGCAGCTAAAAGCTACTCTGAAGTCTGACATCAATGTGTTAATGAATTCGGTCATCCTCTTAGGGACGCACATTATTGCCAGTGCTGTTGTCAAATGCCATGTTTGACACCCCTAATGGAGACTAACAATCTCTGCCATCCATTATGGTTTTCACTTCTGGTTAGCGTTCAGGCTCAGGGTAAGTAACAATGACCTAATTAGTAGACATGTAAGCAGCTTCCTTCTCTTTTTCACATCAAAAAAATGGTTTCCTTTGCTATTTTGATGAATGCAGTAGAACATCTGAAATATCTTCCACTGAAAATTGATTTCCACTGGGAAAATGTGGTCATGGCCTGCTGACAGCTGTTGTTGTTATTGTTGCTCAGTCGTGTCTGACTCTTTAGGACCCCACGGAGTGTAGCCTACCAGGCTCCTCTGTCCATGGGGTTCTCCAGGCAAGAATACTGGAATGAGTTGCCATGCCCTCCTCCAGGGGATCTTCACAACCCAAGGATCGAACCTACATTCTTGCATCTCCTGCATTGGCAGGCAGATTCTTTACCACTAGCACCACCTAGGAAGCCCATCATGCTCTACAGATGGGACATAATAATACTGCCTCCTCTCTGTAATCCTGTGACTTCACAGGTCTGGAGGACAAGGAGAAAATGTTGGTGCCTGTGGACAGTGACACCGGTATTGAGTGTTTCCGAGATAGTTTTGATGTAAGGTCAGGTGGACACAACACTGAGAGAAATGTGAATGACAGCCCAGTACTGGGACATAGTGAGCATGTCTGGCAAAGGCAGAGAGAAGCAGGAAGCATAAATGAGGAGTTACAAGCTGCTCTCCAACCAGGCTGCTGTGATGATGGGGTTGGCGGAGCAGAAAAAGCATGGAGGAGGTGATGAGTGGGCCTGACCTTGAGCAGTAGCTTTATCTTTCCATTCAGGGAGGAGAAGGATGTGTGTGTCAACAGGAAGACATTTTCAAGAGACAACTCTGTGCAAAGGCATGTGAGAGTGGCTTGTTCCCCCTCTCAAAAAAACAACAACAACAACAAAACAATGATTCAGTATGACAAGGGTGAGGGGATATGAGAGGACATAGTAGGGTGGGTAGGGTCTGGAAAGGAAGTTGAGTCTAGTTGTGATGACTAGGGAGTGGGGCCATATATGAAGTTACACTCATTCCCAAGCCTTGAGGAGCTATCAAAGGACTTAAGAGAAAGACTGTTGTGATCATGTTTCTGATAGCAGAACAGCAGCACAAATACTTGGGGCTTCCCACGTGGTAAACAGCTCGGTTGGTAAAGAATCTGCCTGCAATGCAGAGACCTGGCTTTGATCCCTGGGTTGGGAAGATCCCCTGAAGAAGGGAAAGGCTACCCACTCCAGTATTCTGGCCTGGAGAATTTCTATGGACTGTATAGTTCACGTGGTCACAGAGTCAGACACGACTGAGTGACTTTCACTTTCATTTTCAGGTGGTAAAGAACCCACCTTCCAATGCAGGAGATGTAAGAGACACAGCCTGAGTCTGGAAGATCCCCTAGAGGAGGGCATGGCAACCCACTCCAGTATGGGAGTGGAGATCCCATGGACAGAGGAGCCTGGCGGACTACAGTCCATAGGGCCACAAAGAGTTGGACACAACTGAAATGACTTAGCATGCAGGCATGCTGTATATTGAAGTGGAGAGAGATTGTAGGGAGGCAAGAGAAATGTTTTAGGGGCCTTGCTCAGTGCTTCAGCACAACAGCCAACAAGAACCAATATACCTGCTTTCTTCCTTTCCTTTATTGTTTTTCTTTGTAAAGCCTGCATGCAACTGCATATTATCCTCTTTACTCACTACTGTGATGGAATACAGAACCTGGAAAATTGATACTTTTTAAAAAGTCTAAGCTTTTTTTTTCTAATTGGAGTGTAGTTGCTTTACCATGTTGTGTTAATTTCTGCTGTACAACAACGTAAGTCAGCCGTTTGTGTACATATATCCCCTCCCTCTAGAACCTCCCTCCCACCTCCCCATTGCATCCCTGTAGGTCATCATAGAGCACCAAGCAGAGCTCCCTATACGGTAGAGTAATGTCCCATTAGCTGTCTGTTTTACACATACAAGTATATATATATGTCAAAGCTGCTCTTTCAGTCTGTTCCACCCTCCCGTTCCCCGTGTCCACAAGTCCATTCACTATGTCTGAGTCTCTATTCCTGCCCTACAAAATAGGCTCATCCATACCATTTTTCTAGATTCCCTATATATGTATTAATATATGATGCTTGTTTGTCTCGTTCTGACTTACTTCACTCTGTATTACAGACTCTAGGTTCATCCTCATCACTACAAATGACAGTTTCATTCCCTTTTATGGCTGAGTAATATTCCATTGTATATGTATTGTATACCACATCTTCTTTATCCATTCATCTGTTGATGGACAGCTGGGTTGCTTCATGTCCTAGCTATTGTAAATAGTGCTGCTCTGAACATTGCGGTACATGTGTTTTTTGAATTATGGTTTTCTCAGGGTATATGCCCGATAGTGGGATTTCTGTGTCAAATGGGGTTTTATTTTTAGTTTTTTAAGGAACCTCCATACTGTTCTCCATAGTAAACAAAGAGGAAATTGAGACAGTTTTGAGTTAAAAAGTATCACCACGATATAGAAATTGTCAATGGTCACTTGAAAAATAGGATCACAGTGGGGAAGATGTAAGTGCCTGGGGACAGCAAAAATAAAATAAAATTGATTCTTCTGCAGATGAAGATTGGTATTAGTATCTTATTGTACTCACATCAAAGGTTTTAATCAATATTATGGCTCCTTTCTACTTCCTTGCTGTCCACACCACCCCCCTCTCCAGAGGTTTAGCTAAATTAACTACTAATTAAGCCATAACATTTGAAGATGACTTGTAAGGTTTTTCTGTATTATTAACAAAATGAAAGGCAATCGATTAGGAAAATTCATTCACCCAGTGAACAAAGACTATGTGAACATCTGTTATCTGTACTTGTCAGCTTCTGTGCTGACAACTGGCGATACCAAGATGCAAAACAGTGTCCTTGCTTCTCAGAGCTGGAGCTGCGGCTTGGGAGGGACAACTAAGGATCTGATCAAGTGGAAGTATTGAAAAGAAAGTACTGGCTTCCTCCTCCCCAAAAAACAGAAAGAAAAAAGAAAGTACTGGATCCCAAGGTTTCACAGAGTAGTGGTCTTTAGTCCTTAGCGTAAATGTTACAATGAGAATATCACTTCAAATCATTAAAGAGGAGACATGACAGTGACTTGGTTGGTGGGCACTGGTGCCAAACTGCCCAAGTTCATATCCCAGTTCTACCACTTACAAGTTCAGCTTCTTCACAGGCGAAGGTGGACCCTCACACCACAAAGATAATTGTGAGGTTCACGTGGGGTAGTATCTATGAAGCACTCATATCAGTGCTTCCCACATTGTAGCTGCTCAGTCATTGTTACTTATTGTAATTGTTAGGATCACAAGCCAGACAATTTACAATAGCAAAGTGGAAAAATAAAGTTCAGCAGATCACATATATTAAGAAGGAGATGTCTTCTCCAGATCTCTGTCCTCCCTCTGCAGAGGTAAACGTTCTCCCTTTGGCCATGTTTCTAGTCACAGAGCTAGCATCTGTGAAATCAGACAACCATGAGAAAGAGATTATTGTTGTCCTTGCTTTCCAAAGATGACATGTTGGGGTGTGGGGCCCCTAAGGAAATGACAAGATGGAATTTAAGAACATTATCTTAAAGTGCGAATCTGTGTTCCTGCATACAGCTGTGTTGTTGAGCTATTCCTGCTGCAAATAAAGATCTTGGGAAAGAGTCAGATATATACATATATATATGCTATATGCTAAGTGACTTCAGTCGTGTCCGACTCTGTGCGACCCCATAGACGGCAGGCCACCAGGCTCCCCTGTCCCTGGGATTCTCCAGGCAAGAACACTGGAGTGGGTTGCCATTTCCTTCTCCAATGCATGAAAGCAAAAGGTGAAAGTGAAGTTGCTCAGTCATGTCCGACTTAGCGACCCCATGGACTGCAGCCCACCAGGCTCCTCCATCCATGGGATTTTCCAGGCAAGAGTACTGGAGTGGGTGCCATTGCCTTCTCCATACATATATATATATATATATATATATATACACGCATGCATGTATATATGTGTATGTGTGTCTATATATATGTGTGTGTATATATAGATACACATATATAGCTTCCCCAGTGGCTCAGCAGGTAAAGAATTGGCCTGCAATGCAGGAGACATAGGAGATGCCAATTTGATCTCTAGGTTGGGAAGATTCCCCTGGAGAAGGAAATAGCAGCCTACTCTAGTATTCTTGCCTAGAGAAGCTCATGGACAGAGGAGCCTAGCAGGCTACAGTCCAAAGGGTTCCAAAGAGTCAGATACAACTGAGCACGTGTGTGTGTGTGTGTGTGTGTGTATGGTTAGCCCAATCTGTTGACTCAGTGATGTTCTAAATTAGCCTTTTAATCCATAGTTTTACCAGGATGATTCATGCTTCTCTCAACCTCAAATCCATTTTCAGTCTGGTTCTTTAGATAATGTAACCAATCAAAATGTTGGTACTTGCTTTCAAGGCATGGGACCCTACCCACATCACCATGTCTTGGAATTTACAAACCAGCTTATAGCATGCTTCTTTTTCAGTCAGCTCAGTTGGTGAAGAATCTGTCTGCAATACAGGAGACCCCTGTTCACAGGAAGATCTGCTGGAGAAAGGATAGGCTACCCACTCCAGTATTCTTGGGCTTCCCTTGTGGCTTTCAGCTGGTAAAGAATCCACCTGCAATGCGGGAGACCTGGGTTCCATCCCTGTATTGGGAAGATCCCCTGGAGAAGGGAAAGGCTTCCCACTCCAGTATTCTGGCCTAGAGAATTCCATGAACTATATAGTCCATGGGGTTGCAAAAAGTTGGACACGACTGAGCGACTTTCACTTTCACTTTTCTCTTCAGTGCTTGTGAGGAGCCCTGCAGGGGTAAACTTTGTGCAAAGAGGACTGATCGTTGGAACCTTTTATAAACATGGTCCTTCTCTGTGGAAGCCCTGTTTCTCTATGAGCAGCCAGGGTGAGGTGGGAAGGGCACTGAGATGGATGAGGAAACATGACCTGGCTCTAGTCCTGGCTCTGACCTTGGGAAAGAACCACAACTTGTGCAGTTCAATTTCTTCATTTGTTAAATGGTGGAGTTCGACTATGTGAACTCTGTGGTTTTACTCCATTTCAGGCCCCCAACTAATGAAAAGTGACCAGTGTTTTAATCGAAGATATAGCAGAAGGAAACCCTTAATAGAGGAATGTAGGATGATTTCAATCATTCATTCAGCTGGCATTTCTTGAAAGCCGAGTACAGACCTGTATCAGGCACTCGCCTCGGACGTGGTGTGCATAGGTCTCTACACTTATGAAGTGCATATTGTAATGAGGGAGACAGACAACAAAGAAATTAGCAAAGTAATCCCGGATTGTTAGAAGTACCCTGAAGGAAATAACTGAGGAAGCACAGAACAAAGAGCAGAGGTAGACTCAAAGGTCTAGAGAGAGTGATCACGTGGTTTCCTGTCTTCTCCCCTCCCCCACCACCCCATACATTTTCATCACAACCAGAATGAAGAGTCTGCCACAAAAGAAAAAGGAAGAGACGTTTCTGAGAGTGCAGTCCACCATCAAAGATCTCCCTAAGAAGAAGAATAATTGAGATTTTTAACACAACCACCAGGCCTAAATATGCACCCACTAACAATCAGGAGAAGGAAATGGCAACCCACTCCAGTGTTCTTTCCTGGAGAATCCCAGGGATGGGAGAGCCTGGTGGGCTGCCGTCTATGGGGTTGCACAGAGTCGAACACAACTGAAGTGACTTAGCAGCAGTAGCAACAATCAGTAGAAGATTTATAGCTGTTTTGGGAAGCTATGGTTTTACAGCACACAGACAGTGTTGTTCTGTCCTATATCTCAAAACATGCCTGGTCCCCAAAGAGCTTTTGAGATGAAGTATATGATCCATATACAATGTGCCAGCCAATGCAAGTGAGCTGTTTTCTGGAATCCAAGGTTGTTGTGAGAATCACAGAATATACTCCTCAGTGAGTAGGCCCTTGTAAACTTGACATACCTGGCAGATGTGAGTTACTATTATGCCTCTTACTAATCGAGGCATTATGCACAGCGTCTCCAGGCACCTTTCCACTTCTAGACATTCTGCTTGGTTCTGAGAGCAACTCTGTTCTTCCTCCTTCCATCTTCCTTTGCACACATCAGACTAACCTTCCTTGGGATTCTACTCACAGCATCACGAAGGTGAGGTCTGCCTTTTGTGGCTCACACAGATATTGGTGTTTGACTTGCCCACTGGGTCCCGGGAAACTGCTTAGCAGCACAAATCAGAAAACACCACATCTCGACTGCATCCAGGCAGGGGAAAGGCAGCCACTTCTGTACCATATTAATGTGAGATGAGAATGAATGTATGTCTCAGTTTGGGTCACATAGTTCTTCAGGAAAAAAGTAAATGAAAGAAAAAACCAAGGAAAAAATAAACCCAAAGAAAGTGAGTTTTTTTCTAAATCCTCTATTGAGTTAGTAAGGGACTTCGGGAGAAATATGAAACCAGAGCGAAGGAAACAGAAAGGCAAACCCAGTTAGTAAAGCAGAAATGCTATTAAAAGAACTGAAAAATCACTAAAACATCCAACCTGGGCAATTCCTGGTGCTCACCTTGTCAGTGGGCCTCCCGGGTGGCTCAGTGGTAAAGAATCAACCTGCCAAGCAATAGACACGGGTTCGATCCCTGGGGCAGGAATACCCCCTGGAGAAGGAAATGGCCACCCACGTGCCTGGGAAACCCAATGGACAGAGCAGCTTGGCAGGCTACAGTCCATGGGGTCCCAAAGAGTCAGACAAAACTTAGTGACTAAACAGCAGTAACCTTTTCGAGAGTTTCAGTGCCAGTTACACACAAGCCAAGAGTCTTCGGGTGGCAGTGTTTCTGAATCTGGTTACATACAGCCTTCAATTTGACCTCACTACCTCTTACACACCAGGGATCACTTCTGCTCTCAAACATAGTCTTCTAATATGAGCTCCAAAACCATGAAATTGAATGAATTCTGTCTGCAGTTCCCTGCATGTCACTGACATATGTCAGAATACGTACATTGATCAGAAGCATCTAAATCTATGTAGTAATTATTTCATAATATTTTTGACATTTCATAATGTTCCTAAGAGGACGACAGAGGATGAGATGGCTGGATGGCATCACCGACTTGATGGACATGAGTTTGAGTGAACTCTGGGAGTTGGTGATGGACAGGGAGGCCTGGCGTGCTATGATTCATGGGGTCGCAAAGAGTCGGACACGACTGAGCAACTGAAATGAACTGAACTGAATGAATGCTCCTAAATAAAAATCTTCAGATGACAACAGATGTTTGAACTGCCAAATGATGTTTCATGTCATAGTTTTATTAATTTATTTTCTCTGTTTATATTTGAATCTTTCTTTTAGGTGTTCTTTTTAATTAATTTTTATTGGAGTATGATTGACTTACAATGTTGTGTTAGGCTTTGCTGTATAGCCGAGTGAATCAGTTATGCACTCTTTTTTAGATTCTTTTCCCATACAGATCATTACAGAATATTGAATAAAGTTCCCTGTACTATACAGTAGGTCCTTATTAGTTATCTACTTCATATACAGTAGTATCATATGGAGAAGGAAATGGCACCCCACTCCAGTGTTCTTGCCTGGAGAATCCCAGGGACGGGGGAGTCTGGTGGGCTGCCGTCTATGGGGTCGCACAGAGTCGGACACGACTGAAGCGACTTAGCAGCAGCAGCAGTATCATAAATTTAAACAACAACTGGTATGCTCCTACACTGTTGGTGGGAATGTAAATTGATGCAGCCACTATGGAAAACAGTATGAAAGTGTTTTCCATACAGTATAGAACTCAAAAAACCAAAAATAGAACTATCACCTGATCCAGCAATCCCACTCCTGAGCATTGTTCCAGAAAAGATGAAAATTCTAATTCAAAACCATACATGCACCCCAGTGTTCATAGCAGCACTATTCACATTAGGCAAGACAGGGAAGCAACCTAAATGTCCATCAACAGATGAATGTGTAAAGAGGATGTGGTATATCTTGGGTGGCCCTGCACAATATGGCTCATAGTTTCATTGAGTTATGCAAGCTCCTTCACCACAACAAGGCTGTGATCCATTTAGGGGATATATAGATAGATAGATATGTATGCTAAATCACTTCAGCCTTGTCTGACTCTTTGGAACTCCATGGACTGTAGCCTTCCAGGCTCTTCTGTCCATGGGATTCTCCAGGCAAGAATACTGGAGTGGGTTGCCATTTCCTACTCCAGGGGATCTTGCCAATCCAAGGATCGAACCCACATGTCTTATGTCTCCTGAATTGGCAGGTGGGTTCTTTACCACTAGCGCCACCTATATATATAATGGAATATTACTTAGCCATAAAAAGAATGAAATAATGCCATCTGCAGCAACATGGCGGAGAAGGCAATGGCACCCCACTCCAGTACTCTTGCCTGGAAAATCCCATGGACGGAGGAGCCTGGTGGGCTGCAGTCCGTGGGGTCGCTAAGAGTCAGACACGACTGTGAAACTTCACTTTCACTTTTCACTTTCATGCAGTGGAGGAGGACACGACTGAAGTGACTTAGCAGCAGCAGCAGCAGCAGCAACATGGATAGAGCTAGAGATTATCACACAAAGTAAATGGACTAAGACAAATATCATATAATATCATTTATATGTGGAATCTAAAAAAATGATACCAATGAACTATTTTAGAAAATAGAAATAGACTCATAGACATAGAAAACAGACTTATGGCTCCCCAAAGGGAAAGGGGTGGTGGAGGAATAAACTGGGAATTTGGGTTTAACAGATACACACTATTTATTATGTATGAAATAAATAGACAAGAAGAATTTACTGTATAGCACAAGAAACTGTATTCAATGTCGTGTAATAACCTGTAATGGAAAAGAATCTGAAAAAAGAATTCTATAAGGTCTTATAGAAAACTTGAACTAACTTTTTGGCCAACCCAATTTTATATATATATACATGTAACTGAATCATTTTTCTGTACACCTGAAACTTTGTAAATCAACTGTATTTCAATTAAAAATAAATAAAATATATGGGAGAATGTCTGGAGGGAGACACCTGGTATCATACCTGGTGTGTAATAAGCAGTTCAGTGTTTGAATGAAAACTGTTAAGTAGAGTCTTCATTTCTAAGAAGAGTCATTGTAATCTAGTCCGCACACTAGCATTGAACATGATCCAGAATTCATATGCTTTGTTTGTGAACTGGAAAAATGTTCTGGAGGATGCTTGCAGTTAGAAAATGTTAATCACAACACACTTTTAGTGTGTTTGGGAGAAATGGTTTAATACCATTGAGGATTAGATCATTTAATGGGAGAATAAACAGAGATACCATGTACTTGATGTATTGCCCCACCCCACCCTCAAGACAGCACTTCACCTCCATTATGCCTACTTATCCTCCAGGCCCAGAGTTTTGACCTGAGGGAATTTTCTGCAACCTAAATTTGCATCACATCTCATTTTATACACTCATAGCACCAAGTCCGGTGGCCTTGAAATACTAACCTTGCAGAGGGTGCTACTCAGAACGTCTCAAAGGTGGGGACTCTTTCACTGTTCACACAATTATAATTTTATATCTATTTGGTTCATTACTCTATTAATGCCTATCTTCCACATTAGACTATACAATGCTTGAGGACAGGATCATGAAAGATTGCTATTCTAGCACAGCATCTGGCTAAAGCAGAGCGCTCAGTGGATATTTCTTGAACAAATACTGCATGAAGTAGTTTTTGTGTTCAAGACTTCTGTGACACATTAGTCATTTCAAGCAATCAAAAAAGCAGCCTTTACATCTCGAAAATTATGAGCTAGTATTTTCATTGAAATGCTCCTCTCTGCATGATGGTTGGGGATGGTCCACTCTGGTCCATGTGGAGATAAAGTCCAAACATCAAATACTCTTTCTGTTTCCCAAGACAAACTTTTTTTTTCTGTTTCATTAAGGCTTATTAAAGGATGCTGAATATAGTTCCCTGTGCCATACAGTGAGTGTGTGTGTGCACACACTCAGTTGTGTCTGACTCTTTGTGACCCCAGTGGACTGTAGCCCACCAGGCTTCTCTGCCCATGGGATTTTCCAGGCAAGAATACTGGACTGGGTTGCCATTTCTTCCTCCAGGGGATCTTCCTGACCCAGGGATTGAATCCAGGTCTCTTGCATCTCCTGCACTGGTAGGCGAATTCTTTACCCCTGCGCCACCTGGGAAGCCCATGCTATACACTATACCCATCTCTGTATATAGTAGTTTGCATCTGCTAACCCCAAGCTCCTAATTCATCCCTCCCCCCACCCTCCGGCAACCATAAGTCTAGGGCAAACATGTTAAGCAATATCCCTAAACCAATTTCTCCTCTAATATATAAAATTTAATTGTCCTTCCCCCTATAAATCTTATTTTCACCCAAAGGTATATGTGACCTTTACAGATTATAATGAAGTTAAAATTGAAATGAACAAAAAGAAAGCATTGAACTTGGAGCTCCTCTCCCTGGCAGCTCCATGCAGCAAGCTACCATGACTCTGGAGAATTCAAAGCAAGGAAGGTTGATGAGCTCTGGGACATTGGTCTCTGAGACAGAGAAAGACTTCTCCTTTCAATTTTATTAGAGAAATACTTTTTTCAAAATGATTTCATAGTATGAATATTGCCCCCAACTATGTCCTCTGTCACTTCTCTGACAAGGATAATCAGTATACAAGGACACCTCTTCCAAAAGACTGCAAATACTCCAGATTCTCCAGTATATTTGGGGCCAACTGATGGCTGACATCACACCTTCCACCTTAGGGGAGGGAGGTAGGGGCGGGGTTCAGGGTGGGGAACACATGTACACCCACGGCGGATTCATGTCAATGTATAGCAAACCAATACAATATTGTAAAGTAAATAAATAAATAAAAATTTTAAAAAATAAGAGCAACAAAAAAAATTTAGAAACAGATGCCATTCTTACAGTGTAATCTTTCTTTTAAAAGAAATACCACTATATAGGAATGACTTTTTTACAGTTATCTATTGCCACAGTAATGCTTCATAATAAATAATCATAATGCATTTGTGGCCTACAATAATAAACATTTTTAAATTCGAAGTGATTTACAATGTTGTGTTAGTTTCAGGTGGACAGCAAATGATTGTTATATATATATATACATGTGTATATATATACATAAAAAATCTGAAAAAGAATATATATATACATATATTCTTTTTCAGATTTTTTATGTATATATATACACATGTATATTCTTTTTCAGATTCTTTAAATATATATATACACACACACATACATATATTCTTTTTTAGATTCTTTATATATATATATATATATATACACACACACACACACACACACACATACACACACACATGTATATCCTTTTTCAGATTATTTTTCCTTATAGATTATAACAAAATATTGAATACAGTTCTTTGTGCTATATAGTAGGTCCTTATTGGTTATCTATAGTAGTGAAAGTGTGAAAGTGTTAGTCGTTCCATCGTGTTCAACTCTTTGTGACTCCATGGACTATACCCCGCCAGGCTGTTCTGTCCGTGGGATTCTCCAAGCAAGAATACTGAAGTGGGTAGCCATTCCCTTCTCCAGGAGATCTTCCTGACCCAAGGATGAAAACCGGGTCTTCTGCACTGCAGGCAGATTCTTTACCATCTGAGCCACCCAGGAAGCCCTATGAGAGCAGTGGGTATATGTTAATCCCAAAGTTTTAATTTATCCCTCCCTGCTATGTCCCTTTGGTAACCATACATCTGTGGGTCTATTTCTGTTCTGGATGTGAGTTCATTTATATCATTTTTATTTGTTTAGACTCAACATATAAACGATGCCATGTATTTGTCTGTCTGGCTTAGTCCACTTAGGATGATATTCTCTACGTCTATCCCTGTTGCTTCAAATGGCACTGTTTTTCCTTCTCTATGACTGAGCTATACTCCACTGTGTGTTACACTCCATTTTTTATGGCTGGGTTATACTCCGTATATGCTCCACATCATCTTTGTACATTCATCTGTTGGTGGGTATTTAGGCTGCTTCCATGTCTCGGCTATTGTAAATAATACCGCAATGAATATTCAGGTGCATGTATATTTTTGAGTTGTGATTTTCTCCACATATATGCCTAGGAGTGGGGTTGCAGGATCATATGGTAGCTCTGGTCTGTTTTTTTGCTCACAAAAAGGAGCAAACAGGAAAGAAAGAATTGGCTAATTACTTTTCCAAAGATATTGGCCTCTGTTTTTTATTATTTTTCTTTATACTTTTTGTTAGTCTCTCAGTCGTGTCCAACTCTTTGTGACCCCATGCTGCCAGGCTGGGGTCAGCCTGCCAGGCTCCTCTGTCCACGGAATCCTCCAGGCAAGAATACTGGAGTTGGTAGCCATGCCCTTCTTCACCGGATCTTCCCAACTCAGGGATTGAACCCTGGTCTCCTGCATTGTAGATGGATTCTTTACCATCTGAGCCATCAGGGAAGCCCATTATATCTTTTGCTGTCAAGCATATCTTGGCATCCATTACTATGACTACAGTTATATCACTATTTTAATTGTTGTCAATGGGACAAAAACACTAAAATTCCCTTGGCTTAATATCGTTCTCACCCTGACTCCTACTTGGATGGTTTTTACCTATAGAGTCAAGCTCCCGGAGAGCCTAGCTTCTAGGTAAGGCAATGCCAAAGAATGTTCAAACTACCACACAACTGCACTCATCTCACATGATAGCAAAGTAATGCTCAAAATTCTCCAAGCCAGGCTTCAACAATACGTGAACCATGAACTTCCAGATGTTCAAGCTGGATTTAGAAAAGGCAGATGAACTAGAGATCAAATTGCCAACATCTGTTGAATCATGGAAAAAGGAAGAGAGTTCCAGAAAAAAACCTACTTCTGCTTTTTTGACTATGCAAAAGCCTTTGACTGTGTGGATCACAACACACTGTGGACAATTCTTCACGAGATGGGAATACCAGACCACCTGACCTGCCTCCTGAGAATCTGTATGCAGGTCAAGAAGCAACAGTTAGAACCGGACATGCAACAACGAACTGGTTCCAAACCTGGAAAGGAGTACATCAAGGCTGTATATTGTCACCCTGCTTATTTAACTTATATGCAGAGTATATCATGTGAAATGCTGGGCTGGATGAAGCACAAGCTGGAATCAAGATTACAGGAAGAAATATCAGTAACCTCAGATATGCAGATGTCACCACTCTTATGGCAGAAAGTGAAGAAGAACTAAAGAGCCTCTTGATGAAAATGAAAGAGGAGAGTGGGAAAAGTTGGCTTATAACTCAACATTCAGAAAACTAAGATCATGACATCTGGTCCCATCACTTCATGGCAAATAGATGAGGAAACAATGGAAACAATGAGAGACTTTATTTTCTTGGGCTCCAAAATTACTGCAGATGGTGACTGCAGCCATGAAATTAAAAGACACTTGCTCCTTGGAAGAAAAGCTATGACCAACCTAGACAGCATATTAAAAAGCAGAGATATTACTTTGCCAACAAAGGTCCATCTAGTCAAAGCTTTGGTTTTTCCAGTAGTCATGTATGGATGTGAGATTCAGACTATAAAGACTGCTGAGTACCAAAGAACTGATTGATGCTTTTGAACTGTGGTGTTGGAGAAGACTCTTGAGAGTCCCTTGGACTGCAAGGAGATCCAACCAGTCCATCGTAAAGGAAATCAGTCCTGAATATTCATTGGAAGGGCTGATGCTGAAGCTGAAATTCCAATACTTTGCCACCTGATGTGAAGAACTGATTCATTGGGAAAGACCCTGATACTGGGAAAGATTGAAGGCAGGAGGAGAAGGGAACAACAGAAGATGAGATGGTTGGATGGCATCATTGACTCGATGGACATGAGTTTGAGTAAACTCCAGTAGTTGGAGATGGACAGGGAAGCCTGGCGTGCTATAGTCCATGGGGTTGCAAAGAGTCGGACATGACTGAGCGACTGAACTGAAATTGAGGTGAATATGGGCACCTTATTTACACCTGAGATGCTTTGTGGGGAGAAGGAATATCTTGTGAAGATGCCAATCAGAGATCAAAGCAGATCATCACAGTCTGAAGAGACTTATCAGAGAAGGTTCAGTACCAAGGAAACAGAGGTGAGGAAACAGGTGAGACTGAGAAGGATGAAGGCTTAGGGATAGGATGCCCTTGTAACTTATCATCCATTTTATTCTGAGAATGAAAGGAGGTGCTGTGAATAATTCACCAAAACAAGAGCCACAGGTTTGAACAAACCCCAGGAGATAGTGAAGAATAGGGAAACCTGGCATGTTACAGTCAATGGGGTTGCCAAGAGTTGGACATGACTGAGCAAGAGCAGCAAGAGCCATAAACCTGAACTGTCTCTGGCCAGGATGCATGGTCACCATCAGAGGGAAAGGAATCCTGCAGACTCCTCTATGGTGAAGACCTTATCTTTCTGCCCTTCTTTGTCTATATGTCCACTGTTGACCAACTTCTCTCTGATGGACATGTCAGTTCCTTCTGTGTTTAGTTAAATAAGTACCTTCCACCAGCTGTGGTCTAGTCTCATCTTTGCACTTTGCACCACTTGTCTTTAAGATAGTGGTGCAAAGGCCTTCCCTCAAAGCTCAGTTGGTAGAGTCTGTCTGCAATGCAGGAGACCCAGATTTGATTCCCGAGTCAGGAAGATCCCCTGGAGAAGGAAATGGCAACCTACTCCAGTATTCTTGCCTGGAGAATCCCATGGACAGAGGAGCTTGGCAGGCTACAGTCTATGGGGTCGCAAGAGTCAGACATGACTGAGCGACTAAGCACACGCAGTCTTTAAGGTGACATGCCTGAATATCCCTGAATAGGACCAGTTGTGTGTTCATTTTATAATGTAGCTATTAGAGGGGAACAAACTGATTAATACATCATCTATTCCCAAGTTTTTGAAGAGTATCCTCTAATGCAGTAATTCACATGTTTTTGCATTTATTAGAAAGACATCTATAAAAAAAGAGGTATTATCTTTCAGAGTTTTGGAACCTCATATCAAGCAGTTTTCCTGCTTGGAAGAGAGAAAGCATGGGTGCCCTCTTTAAACATCCCAATCTAAAGCTGACATGTCTCTGGGTAGATATTCTTAAGTATTTAAAATGTGATGGTATCAGTCATAAAGGCAGAGAATCAGCTACATAACCTGTGGTATGTAAATTATGGTCCAGTTTGTTGTATAGCTGTTGTAATTGTCAAAAGCAAAGAGAAATGATGAACAATCATCATCTCATGAAAAGAGATCTGTCCAAATTATATTTATGTCCTCTATTATCCTATCTTTTCAACCATTTCTTTTTCAACTAACATCTTACTTAAGGAATTAACCTTCACTTATCTGAAACAAGTACATACAATGCCAGGTAAGGAAGAAACATCCATCTGTTTTCTTTTTTGTGTTTTTTTTTAACCTTCCCGATTTTGAGTCCGAATTTAAATTGACTTTCCCCTCCAAGTTTATAAAGATATTTTGTCTTTTAAATTCTTGGTCCATCTAGAATTCATCCTGTGACAAGTGGATCCAGATCTTTGTTTCCATATGGATGACCCTTTATCCTAATAATGAGACATTTGTCATATATAAAGACCTATAAGTGATGGGATTGATTTTTTTAATCTTCCATTGGTCTATCTATTCAGGTGCTTATATCACACTGATTCAATTATGAAGGCATCATAGGTTGTTTTAACATCTGGTAGGGTTAGTCCCATTTTCTCTCTCTTCTTTCTTAAAATGTTCATGGATCTCCTTGGTTATTTTCTTTTCCATATACGTTTTAGAATCAGCTAGTTTCATTTCTTTAAACTGATTGATATTTTTTATTAGGATTATGTTAATTTCATAAATTCAATTAGGAGGAATGACAGCTTTCTGTTGCCATGTATGCTGATCCCAAGTGTATGAGATGTTTTTACATCTATTAACTTTTATTTTGTGTCCTTCAGAAATGTCTTAAATTTCATATAACTTCCCACATTTCTCATTAAGTATTGTCTTTGGGAGTATTATTCTAAATGGGATCTTTTCTTTCATTGTATCTTCTAACTTGTATTTAAATACAAAGACTGTTGATTTCTATTCATTGATGTTACTGCTTACTGAATTCTCTCATTGTGTGTAATGTTTTTTCTGTTGAGTCTCTTGGGTTTTCTAGATAAAGACTCTTACATAAATGTAGTATTAGATTTATCTCCTTCTTTCAAGTTTTTATTTCTAATTTCTTTTCCTTGTCTAATTTTGTTAAATAACAGTAGTAATAGTGGGTATTTGTCTAATCTGTAATGTTAGCAGGGATGCTGTTTATGTTTTTCCATTAATTTTGATACCAGTTTTTGGCTGATATGGATGATGGATAAATGGATGGCTGGATAAAGATATAGAGATACATTTTTATGTCAAAAAAGTAGCTATCAATTCTTACTTTAATTTTTTAATGAAAAAATAGTTTCTGAATTTAGAGAATTACCTTTTCTGGACTTATGGAAATAATCATGTTTTCCTTAAGTCTGTAAATATGATAAATGGTATTAATACATTTCCTAATACCAATCTTTCTGTATTTCCTGACTAACCTCTACTGAGTCATGACATTTTACTATATTAATGTATTGCCAGAATCTGCCTGCAAAGCAGGAGACCCGGGTTCAATTCCTGGGTTGGGAAGATCCCATGTAGAAAGAAATGGCAACCCACTCCAGTATTCTTGCCTAGAGAATCCCAGGGATAGAGGAGCCTGGCAGGCTACAGTCCATGGAGCCACAATAGTCAGACACAACTTAGCGACTAAACCACTGCTGCTGCTGCTAAGTCACTTCAGTCGTGTCCGACCCTGTAACCACTACCATATTCTAATTGCTCCAATTTGGTAGAGGATTTTTATATTTCTAGGCATAAGTTCTATTAAGCTCTACTTTTCTTTTTTGTGCAGTGCTTGCCATATTTGAGTCTGCTGGTTTTACAGACATCATGTAAAGAATTTGGAAGCGTTCTTTATTTTTCTATGTTTTGGAGAAGTATATATTGCATGGGAACTAGATGATCTTTAATGATATGGTAAAATTCCCAGCGGGCTTGATGGATTGCTTCGCTACTGGTAGTGAATGATAAAGAGGTGAATGAGTGATCATCCTGGCCTTCAAGGAATTCATAGTTTAATGGACATGATAAGCATGAAAATAATCAGTACAAAATGGAGTTATAGGTTTCTATCGTAAAAGCATAAAGAATGGTTTCTTTTTTACTTATTTTTAATTGAAGGATAATTGCTTTACAATATTTTGTTGGTTTCTGCCATACATCAACATGAATCAGTCATAGGTATACATGTCTTTTCCCTCTTGAACCTCCCTCCCATCTCCTACCCCATCCCACCCCTCTAGGTTGTCACAGAGATCAGATTTGATCTCAGTGCATAATACAGCAAATTCTCACTGACTATCTGTTTTACATATGATAATATATATGTTTCAATGCTCCTCTCTCAATTCATCCCATCCTCTCCTTCCCCCACTGTGTCCACAAGTCTGCTCTTTATGTCTGTGTCTCTTTTGCTGCCCTGCAAATAGCTTCATCAGTATTATCTTTCTAGAACCTAGAGCCTATTATAGAGTGAAGTAAGTCAGAGAAAAACAAATATCATATATTAATACATATATATGGAATCGTAAAAGAACGTTTTCTTAAAGGAAACAATGAACTATGCTCAGCCAATGCTTATGATTTTATTTTTATTGGAATACAGTTGATTTACAGTGTTGTATTCAGATATACAGCAAAGTGAGTCAGTTATAGAGTTACAAATGTAGAAATAAACATGGTTACCAGGGTGTAAGGGGGGAGGGATAATTTGGAAGATTGAGACTGACATGTACACACTACTATATATATAATAGATAAGTAATAAGAACCTCCTGTATCGCACAGGGAACTCTACTCAGTACTCTGTAATGGCCTATTTGGAAAAAGAATATAAAAATGAGTGGATACATGTGTACGTATAAATGATTCACATGAAGTCTTAAAACGTGCCTGCTCTTGGGAGAGATGAAACATCTTTTTTGTTTACACTTGGAAAGAAACAATTGATGCACATCTGTTCCAGATGGTAATTTATTACAGAGAAAGAAACAGTGAAGATTATAAGATCCCTATCTCCATGAGAGTGAGAATAATGAGGTGATCCCAAAAGGGAAAGAAAGGGCTGTCAACAGTAAACACTGTCAAATTTACTTATTTGCCTGGGTTTCTACCCATAAGGCAGTGAATAGATTGTTGTCGTTCATTCACTCAGTCATGTCTGACTCTTTGCAACCCCATGGGCTGGCAGCACACCAGGCTTCCCTGTCCTTCACCATCTCCTGGAGTTTGCTCAAACTTATGTCCATTGAGTTGGTGATGCCATCCAACCATCACATCTCTCTTGCCCCCTTCTCCTCCTGCCTTCACTCTTTCCTAGCATCAGGGTCTTTCCCACTGAGTCAGCTCTTCGCCTTAGGTGGCCAAAGTACTGGAGCTTCAGCTTCAGTGTCAGTCCTTCTAATGAATATTCAGGGTTGATTTCCTTTGGGATTGACTGTTTTGATCTCCTTGCAATCCAAGGGACTGTCAAGAGTCTTCTCTAGCACATTGAGCATTTATATGCATCAGCTCATCCCAGTGTCCCAAACACATTTGAAGCATCTTGTTTATTTTTTTTTATAAGGTATTTGGCTTTTTGTTTTTATTTTTCATTTATTTATTTTTTTTATTTGTTTGTTTTTTACTACACTGGATCTTCTTGCTCTACATGGACTTTGTCTAGTTGCGGCAAGCCAGGGCTACTCTTCATTGGAGTGCTTGGGCTTCTCAATACAGTGGCTTCTCTTGTTGCAGAGCACAGGCTCTAGGCGATGGGGCTTCAGAAGCTGTGGCACACAGGCTTAGCTGCCTCATGGCATGTGGAACCTTCCCAGACCAGTGATCGAACCCATGTACCCTGCTTTGGCAGGCAGCTTCTTAACCACTGGACAACCAGGGAAGGTCTCTTTTTTTAAAAAAAATTATCTTGTTTCTTCACCAGTGTTTGTCTGCCTTTCTGTCTTCCATTCTTTCATTTTCTCTCACCTTATGCTCCCTATTTCCCATTCTTTCACTCTCCTTGTAAATGTAATAGAATTATACAGAAAAACACACACAGAGAGAATGAACACTTGGTTAATTTTCATGAATTAAACACACTCATGTAACCATCGGCCCTTCAACCATCCTCCAATGAATACTCTCCTGACTGACCAGTTTTTACGGTCATGTAAATAAAATCGTATAGTATATGCTCTTTTTTGTATTTGGTTTATTTTGTTCAATATTATGTTTGTGAATTTCAGTCATGTTGACATATGTTCATTCAGTTCTCATGGTAGTATAGTATTACATTGTATGAATACAATACAATTTATTTATCTGTTCTTACATGGGTAGTTTTCAGTTTGGAGCTATTATAAATTCTCATTCTGCTGTAAGCATTCTTGTCCATGATTTTTCATTATCCTCCTATTGGATATATACCTAGGAGTGGGATTACTAAGCCATAGAATAGGCAGATGTTCACCTTTACAGGTACTGCCAACAGGTTTTCCAAAGTGGATATGCTCATTTACACTCCCCCCCAGCAGCAGACAGAGTTCCATTTGCTCTAGTCTGAGCCACCAGGGAGGCCCAATATCTTCATCAATACTTGCTAATTCCTAATATTATCATTTTAGACATTCTGTGCAAACCACACAGGAAAGTTACAGTGCTTAGTAAAGCTTTGGCTAATTTGGATGATAAGACTCTCTTTTTAAAAAATAAATAAAAGGAAGAGAAAGTTTTTAAGTGGTCAAAGATTTCATTCATTCAGAGGATAAAATCAACCTAGTGAGGTCAATTTTGATTCCAATCAATACTGGGCAAAGTTCTAACAAAGTCATAATGCACTTTTTAAACTTAAAAATGTTTTCCAGTTGTAATGTTGCAGCTTTATTCAACAAAAAGGGCATGAAGGATTTCCGAAAACCCTGAGAGCAGACCCCAGACTTGAAAGCTTAATATTAAAAGTTTTTCAGAACTAAAGAAAGATACAGAGAAATCGACATAATATAATCATAGTTCTAATAAATGACATCTCTAAGGGTGTGGAATAATAATTGTTCCACATACATAATGCAAGGTAATGAGCCAAAGAATAGTTTGTGAATTACAGAGAAAACAGTGGGTTGAACTGGAGTAATTACTGAAAAATTAAAGAAGTCAATCAAAAAGTCAATAATAGATAAAGAGGACTTAAGCAGAGCAGAAAAAGGAAACACTGTATTTATAGAGACTGGAGAATTCCTGGTAAGTTAAAGATCATGACAGGGGGAGTTGCAAAAAATGTACAGTTTAAACTGTAGCAAGTCTGTTCCAGCATGATCCCTGCCCTTTCACAAAATTTCCCAGGTAAGAGTGACAAGCAACGCTAGCCATTAAAGCAAATACTGTGCACGCCCTCCTTTTTATATGGGGAGGGGAGAAGATGGAAATGAGAGAGAAGCAGAGGAGTTGGGATGATCTGAAAAGGTTTCTAATGAGTATTTTAATTTTTTAGTGCAAACTAGCCCCAGAATGTATTCAGACATAAGAGCTAAAAGGATAGGAAAATTAGGTTTTATTCCATCCTATTCATTCTTAAAGATAAAGTGTTAACCATAATATAACAGGCACTTTCTCCTTTAGTAGCACTTACCAGTCTTTTGTTTGTCTTTATGCCTCATAGACCGTTTACTCGGAGAAAGCAGGGACCTTTGACCGCTGTTCCCCATCACTTATCACAGCACCTGAGCTACTCAATAAATATTGGTTGAACACATGAATGAACAAGCAAACGAACAGGGACCCACTCTAAGTTAACACTTTGGTTTTTACTGACTAATCCCCAAATCTTATCTTTCATATCTTATGTTTTAAAATAAAAGGGAACATGTTAAGGTCTAGTTCCAGTATTCCAGATTTCTTGTCCAAACGGAAAATTTTGCCTGAAGGATTCCACAGAACAGGAGAGAGAATGAAGCCAACTCTGTCCTTGGGCAAGGTCAGGAAAAGGCATGAAGGATTTCCTAAAACTCTGAGAGCAAACCCCAAGAGCAGACCCTGGATTTGAAAGCTTAATATTAAAAGTTTGTCAGAACTACTACCCAAAGCAATTTATAGATTCAATGCAATCCCTATCAAGCTACCAACAGTATTCTTCACAGAGCTAGAACAAATAATTTCACAATTTGTATGGAAATACAAAAAACCTTGAATAGCCAAAGTGATCTTGAGAAAGAAGAATGGAACTGGAGGAATCAACCTACCTGACTTCAGGCTCTACTACAAAGCCACAGTTATCAAGACAGTATGGTACTGGCACAAAGACAGAAATATAGACCAATGGAACAAAATAGAAAGTCCAGAGATAAATCCACGCACATATGGACACCTTATCTTTGACAAAGGAGGCAAGAATATACAATGGATTAAAGACAATCTCTTTAACAAGTGGTGCTGGGAAATCTGGTCAACCACTTGTAAAAGAATGAAACTAGAACACTTTCTAACACCATACACAAAAATAAACTCCAAATGGATTAAAGATCTCAATGTAAGACCAGAAACTATAAAACTCCTAGAGGAGAACATAGGCAAAACACTCTCTGACATACATCACAGCAGGATCCTCTATGACCCACCTCCCAGAATATTGGAAATAAAAGCAAAAATAAACAAATGGGACCTAATTAACCTTAAAAGCTTCTGCACATCAAAGGAAACTATTAGCAAGGTGAAAAGACAGCCTTCAGAATGGGAGAAAATAATAGCAAATGAAGCAACCGACAAACAACTAATCTCAAAAATATACAAGCAACTCCTTCAGCTCAAT
>NW_011494813.1:1680670-1683916 GCF_000754665.1 Bison bison bison | reverse complement strand
AGGTGTGGAGATTCCTTAAAAAACTGGAAATAGAACTGCCTTATGATCCAGCAATCCCACTGCTGGGCATACACACCGAGGAAACCAGAATTGAAAGAGACACGTGTACCCCCATGTTCATCGCAGCACTGTTTATAATAGCCAGGACATGGAAGCAACCCAGATGTCCATCAGCAGATGAATGGATAAGAAAGCTGTGGTACATATACACAATGGAGTATTACTCAGCCATTAAAAAGAATACATTTGAATCAGTTCTAATGAGGTAGATGAAACTGGAGCCTATCATAGAGTGAAGTAAGCCAGAAGGAAAAACACCAATACAGTATACTAACACATATATATGGAATTTAGAAAGATGGTAACAATAACCCTGTGTACGAGACAGCAAAAGAGACACTGATGTATAGAACTGTCTTATGGACTCTGTCGGAGAGGGAGAGGGTGGGAAGATTTGGGAGAATGGCATTGAAACATGTAAAATATCATGTATGAAACGAGATGCCAGTCCAGGTTCGATGCACGATACTGGATGCTTGGGGCTGGTGCACTGGGACGACCCAGAGGGATGGTGTGGGGAGGGAGGAGGGTGGAGGGTTCAGGATGGGGAGCACGTGTATACCTGTGGCGGATTCATTTTGATATTTGGCAAAACTAATACAATTATGTAAAGTTTAAAAATAAAATAAAATTTTTTTAAAAAGAACTAAACAAAGATACAGAGAAATTGACATAATATAAAAGAAAAAAAAACCCTTGAATACAGTTTTCTTTAATTAATGGTAAAAGATAATAATAAGAGAAAACAGAAAAGAAAAAGTTGTCACAATTAAGTGACTCAAAGGTATATCACCATAAAGACAAATTGTAGGATATGTTATACAGAGGAAAAAACTTAGGATCAGCAATGCTTGAGACCCAGAAGGGAAGATGGGATAAGATGGATTCTTCTAAAATGAAAATAGATTCCTTAAAGAGGAAAGATTGGACAGACTTCTGCAAAATGTGATGAATAGTAATGCTCATCACCGTGAGAAGTTAGTGAAGATAAGCTTCTTGGATTTAAGCTAGATCCCTGAACCCGGGTCTTTGCAAATTGCACAGCTGCCAATGCATCAGCCGGGTTTTATTTTAACAACATTTACAATTTCCCTTTCAGTTGAAGCAAGGCTGGGGGACCATCTGAACAGATAATGAAATAACTGTGAAAGTTCAGAGCATGCTGAACAAAACAAAATATGTTTTGCCTGATTTATGCAAACTAAACATATTGTCAAGGTTTTGAAGCAGTTCGTCCAAAATATGCACAAAATACAGCATTTTTCTCAAGTAGCCTGGCAGCAGACGAATTAAATGGAAATATGCCTCTGAAATGGTTTAATCAGATTGTATAGATGTGTTGAACATTTTGATAGTTTCCTGATCCGAACTTGTGAATAATGTCTTTTCCTTAAGGAATACCCTACCAAGTTCACCCTAAACCCACAACTCTTGCTCCTTATTAATGGAATTCTTCCATTACAGATTCTAGAAGCATCTTTAATTTTGAAACCTCTGCTAAAGGAGAAGTGAAATTAAATACATTGCTGGCTCCTTTCCCTATGGAAAACAAACCAGATCAATAGTGGCCCTCTGTGACTATTGATTTCACATAGAGAAAGTCCAGGTCTTTGTATGTCTGAGAAGGGCTTTTCTACCACCTGCCCACCCCCCACCCCCCCACCTCCTTTCATGGCTGCAGCAAAGAGGTCAATGAATTCTGCAAATATCTAGAGTTGGAGAATTCTTTTTAAAAATATTTTGTTGGAGTACAGTTGATTTCCAATGTTGTGTTAGTTTCTACCATACAGCAGAATGAATCAATTACACATATACATATATCCATTCTCTTTTAGATTCTTTTCCCATATAGATCATTACGGAGTATTGAGTAGAGCTCCGTGTTCTATACAGTGGGTCCTTATTAGTTATCTATTTTATATATAGTAGTGTTTATATCTCAGTCCCAATCTATCCCTCTCTTCCCCCCTGGCAACTGTAAGTTTGCTTTCTACATCTGTGACTCTGTTTTGTAAATAAACTCATTTATACCATTTTTTTAGATTCCACACATAAGTGATATCATATGATATTTGTCTTTCTGTCTGACTTACTTCACTCAGTTTAGCAGTCTGTAGTTCCATCCTTGTTGCTTCATGTGGCATTATTCCATTCTTTTTATGGCTGAGTAAAAAAAATAAATAAACTTCTTTTATATATCAGGAGTCCCCAGCCTCTGGGTCATGGACTGGTACCTCCTGTCAGATCAATCATGGCATTAGATTAGAAATAAAGTGCACAATAGATACAATGTTCATGAATCATCCCCAAGCCACCCCCTTTACTCTTAATCTATGGAAAAATTGTCTTCCATGGAATCATCCCCTGCTGCCAAAATGGTCGGGGACCACTGGTATATATGTACCATATCTTCTTCATCCATTCCTATGTCAGTGGACATTTAGGTTGCTTCCATGTCCTGGCTATTGTAAATAGTGCTGCTATGAACACTGGGGAGCATGTCTTTTTGAATTATGGTTTTCTCTGAGTATATGCCCGGGAGTGGGATTGCTGAGTCATATGGTATCTCTATTTTTGTTTTTTTAAGGAACCTCCATGTTGTTCTCCATAGTGGCTGTCCCAGTTTACATTCCCACCAAATGTGTAAGAAGGTTCCCTTTTCTGCACACCCTCTCCAGCATTTGTTTGTAGAGTTTTCTATGATGGCCATTCTGACTGGTGTACAGAGTTGGAGAATTCTTAAACCCAACTGTCATACGTTCTAGTGTGTTGGATCCTAAAAGAGGATGCAACCTATAGAAAAATAATCGTCCAAAGGGAAGGAGAAGCACTGTCCATGGAGAAGCCTTGAAAAGGGTTTTGAATGAACAAAAGAATTTCTGCTTATGACAAGTTCTCAGTGGTTTTATATTTCTGAAGGAGCAACTTGTGATTCATTGGGCAAAACTTTGGTTAGGGCTCTGACAAGTGGTACTTAAAATAGCCTTGTCCTCTTTTTCCCCAGCGCTCCACCTCACTCAGCAGGTGCATTCATTCAAGGCTTAGTCTGGAGAAACTGAAGAACAAGCAATGTCTACAGTAACTGACATCTTTAAATGACATGGCTGCTGCTGCTGCTGCTAAGTCACTTCAGTCGTGTCTGACTCTGTGTGACCCCATAGATGGCAGCCCACCAGGCTCCCCCGT
>NW_011494813.1:1671382-1680570 GCF_000754665.1 Bison bison bison | reverse complement strand
CCAGGCTCCTCTGTCCATGGGATTTTCCAGGCAAGAGTATAGAGTGGGGTGCCATTGCCTTCCAGAACATCCCAAATAGTCATTGATTTTTCTATAATGCTTTTGGAGGAAACAGAATAATCCAACTGTTGACTCAATAATATCTTAGATTTTGGTGTGAAGAGTTTCTGCTCTTACAAAAAGTGAAATGTCATCATTTCTTAACTTCTCTGATGGTCATATTTGTATGTCCTTTGCTTTTCACCTTTTCTGATTGGATTCCAATAGTCAGTCAACATCAATGGTATGAACATTTCTTTCAGTGACTTTCCCAACAAAAGCCCAAAGAACTGTTTCTCTTAGGCCTAATGGGTGACTTACCAAACCTTCTCCCCAACTTGTCGACCTTCCTGCTGTATTTATTGTTAGAAACAGCACCAATCAGTTTAATTGGGGATTCCTCAGTGACAAATTAAAAACATGAAGATGATTATAATGACTTGCAGTTCTCTCCTTATAGAAATCTGTCCATTTTCTCATTGCAGTACTTCTGCACATGTTTTTATGCACATTCTCTGTTTTTAAATCTAATTAAGTAAAAAATAATTCATATATTAAATTTTATGCCAGTGAAATGTTTCATAAACATCTTCATAATGCCTCCTCTGTCATCAAACAGGCTAAATTTGAGTTGAAGAGGAGGGATTGATTAACAGTATTGTCATTTTACAAATGAAGAAATGTATAGAAGGATGGATATGATATACAGCTTTACCCAATAGAGTTAATGGCCCATAATTTAACGCCAGATTCATAGCCTTTGAGTTTCATTCTTAAAATGTGCTGCCACTCTGATAAACAAGATACGGTACATATATACAATGGAATATTACTTAGCCGTTAAAAGGAATGAAATAATGCCATTTGGAGAAACATGGGTGGATCTAGAGATTATCATACTAAGTGAAATAGGTCAGACAGAGAAGGAGAAATATAATATGACATCTTTGGAATCTAGAAAAAAAATAATACAAATGAATTATCTATAAAGTAGAAACACACTTGCAGATTTAGAGAATGAATATGGTTGCCGGGGTGAAGAATGGAGGGAAGGAGTAGTTAGGGAGTTTGACACCAACATTTACACATTGCTATATTTAAAATGTATAACTGGCAAGGTCCTACTGTATAGCACAGGGAACTCTGCTCAATGTTATGTGGCAGCCTGGATGGGAAGCGTGTTGGGGGAGAATGGATACATGTACATGTATGGCCAAGTCTCTTTGCTGTCCACCTGAAACCATCACAACATTGTTAATTGGCTATACTCCCATATAAAATAGAAAGTTTTTTTTAAAATGTGCCATCATTCTAACTCAAAATGGGAAAAATTCTTTCAGCCATTCTCTTTGTAAGCAATGTGAATGTATTATTCTCTAACAAAAATAAAAAGAAATTTAATATCATGGCCTACCACCACAGAATGGAACAAAAATATTATATAACTTCTTCAGTAATGTCAAGATTTTTTTTCTGACAGTCAAACTCTTTCTCCTACTAAACTGCATTAGGACTCATATCAAGTCCAATATTCTTTGTTCCTTAGGAGTGAATTTGATTTGGAATAATTATACAGTTGGGCAGCAAATAAAACGAATGCAATACTAGTTCCACTCCTGACTTGCTCTTTGACTTTGAAAACCTCACTTTAACTTCCTGGGCTCACCTGGGAAGTGCAGACTCATACCTCCTTCACACATCGCTATTTTTAGGACACAGTAATATGAGCTAACATAGTGCTGGGCCAGGTGGGCGGGGAAATCGTTTAGGTAATTATGATGTAAGTTTTTCAGTTAATTGATACTGAGTGAATATACCTTATGATGATATTTTAGAAACGCTTTGCTTTCTTAATCTGGTGCTGGGCTTCAGGCTATACATTTCCCTTTAGTAGCCTAACATAAATTCTTCCTCTTCTTTCCCTCCTTGTACACTCCTTGGTACACCTATCATGTACCAAGAGACACTGTATTTGTTCTGTAATGTTCTCTCATTCCTCACATTTCATTAATTAAATCTTTATAATCCTTTTATTCACAGCTCCTCTCCTTTCTGTTTTATTACAAGTAATTTTGTGATAAATAAATATCTTTTGAATAAACAGCTTCACAAGTCAACTTTTCCATTTCCCTAAATAGTATATTTATTCCATGAACTCCATTCCAATTAATTCGCACAGTGAACTTCTCTAAATATGCGGGATTTCCAAGGTGGGCTCCTCAAACATATTCAAGGCAGGATTTTCAATTTCAGACTCAAAATAAGGCATGATTTGCAAGTAGTTACGTTGCCTTTGTCTGTCTCTCTTTTGCAGAACTGCATCTAGAAATGCTTGCCTGTTATCTAAGCTGTGACTTATTTTGCTCTGTGGTAGTCTGAACTTTTCAGTTCTCTTCCTTTGTAAGATAGCATCATAGTGAATTTCTGATTATTTCTACTTCTAATTCTTTCCCCTCAAATTAATTATTTTCTTTACCTCTTGAAGTTTTCTAAACTGTTCAGCTTGTCCTCTCTAAATTTATTACCCCCGTTTTTGAGTCCCTCTATCAGATCGGTTTATAATAACTTTCCATTTTACTCATTCTGACTTATTCAGACAGAACCATCCCATTTTCCTAAAGTTCATTGGTTTTGCTAGTTTCTTCTCAACATTATCTGCTTCCTTTGAGACGCTCCTGCTACAAAGTCCAGGGCATGTTTCCATTCTTATTCATCCTTTTCATACAAGTCAAATATATTTTTTTTTTCTAATCTCCTTGAAAAGAACTGTCATCTACTAAGATTTTATTATAGTATTTTTTAGGATGTTCAAGCATCCTTTTCTTAGAGATTTAAATTGAAATTCTATTGAATTTGGATTATATTTTCTTCCTCAAATTTCATTTCTCAAAAAACAATATTCTCAAATAGACAAAACAAAGAAGTTAGTGACTTTGTCCTGTTATGACTTGCCTTTAACTATGAATATACATTGAACCCTCCCACTCACATTCTCATCCAGTACCAAGAACTATCATCGTGGCCCCATGTACTCATGAGGGATGTTGTAAGGATTGTTGAGTTTACTTGTAAAATCCCCTGATCTATTCTTTAAAAGTCTTAAATAAAGGTGCAGTAGTTATTATCAAGGGGCTTCCCTGGTGGCTCAGAGGTTAAAGCGTCTGCCTGGAATGCAGGAGACACGGGTTCGATCCCTGGGTCGGGAAGATCCCCTGGAGAAGGGAATGGCAATCCACTCCAGTACTCTTGCCTGGAGAATCCCATGGAGGGAGGAGCCTGGTAGGCTACAATCCACGGGGTTGCAAAGAGTCGGACACGATTGAGCGACTTCACTTCACTTCTTCAGTTATTATCAATATGACTAATGATTAGTCTGGTTACTACTCTGTATGCTAGCACATGACTGAAAAAGACCTGTACCCACTGGAAGGGGGATGAAGAGACAACAAATTCAGGTATAAAGACCTAAGTTCAAGTCCTGGCTCCGACGCCTTGTAGCTAGATGACCTTGGATGACACTTAACTGCTCTGAACCTGTTTGTACTATAGAGATATCAATAACTATGCAATACAACTGTTAACATTTTACACAAAAGTGAAATATCAAAATTTATTGAAGAATTTGAAGTTGGCAATCTCATCCCAAGGAAGTTTCTACACTCCACTAACTGATTAGTTGGTTAAAACACACACAGATACGCATCCTGAGCATGTATGGAATTGGAAAAACTAGACTATGATTAATAAAATGTAGTCCCATTAAACTTGCCTCTGTAAGCAGTCACTGATGTTTCTTTATAACAAAAGAGAAAGGAAGAAAAATCAATAAAGAGAAAGGAAAGCACAGGCCATCCTTTCCTCTTGCTTCTTCCTTAGCCCCTCCCCCAACCTAAATCAATTACCGAGTTCAGTGCCTAAGGTAGTTTTCAGCACCTGAATGTATCTCACACACACCATCTTTCCCGCGTCTTCATCCCCTGTTCCCCTACTGACATCTCATCCTCAGCTACTGCACCTGCCTGCCCACCAGTATCTTGATATCATTTTTGCTCCATGCCAATCCACTTGCCAATCTGATCTTGTCACCATCCTTCTTGAAACTCTCTGGTGACTTCCAGGTCATTGTAAAGGGCCTTTCTTCAGGGAATAGCCATGTGCTCCTGTAGCTGCTGCCCTTTCTCATTAACAAACGGATACCTTTTCCTTTATGATGCTTGTCATAGTCTGTATTGTTTGCTGGTTCATTGTGCATTGTCCTTAACTTGTCTTATGTTTCTTCTCTTCTGGTAAGTTCTTTGGTGGAGAAGGCCAGTACCACATATGTGCCAAGTGCTGCTTGGTGTCTATGTATTGAACGATGTGACAGTCTAGTTGCAAAGACAAGACACAGATGTGAAAGAACAGAGAACAAGTTCAAGGCAGTGTTTTCGAATTCTGTTCTACAGGCTGTATACTTCAGTGTGGTGCTAAGTTGTTTCAGTTGTGTCCAACTTTTTGCCGCCCTGGGCACCGTAGCCTGCCAGGCTCCTCCTCCATAGGATTCTCCAGGTAAGAATTCTGGAGTGCACACCTAAACTAAGTCAACTGTACCCCAAATGTAAGATAAAAGTTTTAAAAAGCAGGTGGGGGATGTTTGTTCACTTAAGCACTCCCTCATATCCTAAACCAGTCATTTTGCAAATCCTTCTCCACTTTTGTGAACATGTTGTCTCCCTCATAAGGCATCTCTGTAACTTAGGAACCGCTTTTATACCCTCTGTTTGCTCAACATTTATGATCCAGCAGATAGCCCAAAAGAGAAAGCCATCGTGAGTCATGCTGTGCAATTTCGAGTACCTTGAGAGAGGAGATATTTTTCACAGTGTCAGCTGCAGTTCTTTGCAAGTGTTTCCCTGTTGCCATGGAAAAGGCTTTATGAAGCAAATCCAGCCAAAGAGAAGCAGGTTCTCCATGGCTCCTGAAATCTCTGCGCAGCCCCCATCCCCCACACGGGCCCAACAAAGGACTTCCCCTGCCCTAGTCAAGGCTGATCTGAGTTCAGTGGACTTGGGGCTTAGATGCTTATCATACTTTGCTTCCAAGCTCCTTGTCGAATGCCACTTTCCAGGTTTTCAGATAAAAGAGTCTTAATACTCTTTGTTGGAAACTAAAGTCTCTAGAGGCCCACACCTGTAATTTTTTATGCTCATGATAGTCCTTATAGCTCACATTTATTCAGACAACTCTTGAGAGTCTCTTGGACAGCAAGGAGATAAAACCAGTCAATCCCAAAGGATATCAACCCTGAATATTCATTGGAAGGACTGATGCTAAAGCTGAAGCTCCAGTACTTTGCTACCTGGTATGAAGAGTCAACTCATTGGAAAATATCCTGATGCTGAGAAAGATTGAAGGCAGGAGGAGAAGAGGGTAACAGAGGGATAAGCTATTTAGATGGCATCCTAATTCAATGGACGTGAGTTTGAGCAACTTCCAGGAGACGATGAAGGACAGGGAAACCTGGCATGCTGCAGTCCATGGGGTTGGGGAGTCGGATACGATTTAGCGACTAAACAGCAAATTCAGCACTTACTTTCATTGTCTCACTTAATTCTAAAAACCGTCAAGGTGGTAAATAATATAATTAGTTCCATTTTAGAAATGAAGAAATTGAGGTTCAAAGAAACTAAGTCCATGATCACAGGTGACACAGGGAACACACACATAAGACCAGACGTCGCCCTGGGGACCAGTGGCCTCACTCTTCACTTCTAGGGGTTTTCCAAGAAGCCTGCACCAGCCCTTCAAAGACTCGATGGAGCCCCCTCTTGTAGCTGGTGGTGGTAGACGATCAAAAGACAGCTATAAACAGAGACATAGACATGAATAATGGACTTGTAGACTCAGTGGGGGAAGGGGAGGATGGGATGAATTGGCAGATTAGGATTAACATATATATGCTCAGTTCAGTTCAGTCGCTCAGTCATGTCCGACTCTTTGTGACCCCATGGACTACAGTACACCGGGCTTTCCTGTCCATCACCAACTCCAGGAGCTTACTCAAATTCATGTCCATCAAGTTGGTGATGCCATCCAAGCATCTCATCCTCTGTCTTCCCCATCTCCTTCTGCCTTCAATCTTTCCCAGCATCAGGGTCTTTTCAAATGAATCAGTTCTTCACATCAGGTGGCCAAAGTATTGGAGTTTCAGCTTCAGCATCAGTCCTTCCAATGAATATTCAGGACTGATTTCCTTTAGGATATGCTGGTTAGATCTCCTTGCTGTCCAAGGGACTCTCAGGGTCTTCTCCAACACCACAGTTCAAAAGCATCTGTTCTTCAGCGTTCAGCTTTCTTTATAGTCCAACTCTCACATCCATACATGATTACTGGAAAAAACAAAGCCTTGACTAGACAGACCTTTGTTGGCAAAGTAATGTCTCTGCTTTTTAATATGCTGTCTAGTTTGGTCATAATTTTTCTTCCAAGGAGTAAGCGTCTTTTAATTTCATGGCTGCAATCACCATCTGCAGTGATTTTGGAGCCCAAAAAAATAGTCTGTCACTGTTTCCATTGTTTCCCCATCTATTTGCCATGAAGCGATGGGACCAGATGCCATGATCTTAGTTTTCTGAATGTTGAGCTTTAAGCCAACTTTTTCACTCTCCTCTTTCATTTTCATCAAGAGGCTCTTTAGTTCTTTGCTCCCTGCAGATGGTGTCATCTGCATATCTGAGGTTATTGATGTTTGTCCTGGCAATCTTGATTCCAGCTTATACTTCATCCAGTCCAGCATTTCTCATGATGTACTCTGCATATAAGTTAAATAAGCAGGGTGACAATATACAGCCTTGATGTACTCCTTTCCCGATTTGGAACCAGTCTGTTGTTCCATGTCCAGTTCCAACTGTTGCTTCTTGACCTGCATACAGATTTCTCAGGAGGTGGTCAGGTGGTCTGGTGGTCAGGTGGTCAGGTGTTCCCATCTCTTTCAGAATTATCCACAGTTTGTTGTGGTCCACACAGTCAAAGGCTTTGGCATAGTCAATAAAGCAGAAGTAGATGTGGTTCTGAAATTCTCTTACTTTTTTCAATGATCCAACGGATGTTGGCAATTTGATCTCCGGTTCCTTTGCCTTTTCCAAATCCAGCTTGAACACCTGGAAGTTCACGGTTCACATACATACATACACTACCATGTGTAAAGCAGATAGTTGGTGGGAAGCGGCTGTATAGCATAGGGAGCTCAGCTCAATTCTCTGTGACGACCCAGAGGGGTGGAGGGGGAAAGTGGGACATCCAAGAGGGAGGAGATGTCTGTGCTCAGTCCCTCAGTCGTGTCCAACTCTCTGTGACCCCATGGACGGTAGCCCACCAGACTCCTCTGTCCATGGAATTTTCCAGCAAGAATGCTGGAGCAGGTTGCCATTTCCTATTCTAGGGGATCTTGCTGACCCAGGGATCGAGCTCACATCTCTTCCGTCTCTTGCATTGGCAGGTGGATTCTTTACCACTAGCACCACTGGCGTGGGGGGAGGGGATATATGTACACATATAGCTGATTCACTGTGTTGTACAGCAGAAACTAAGACAATACTGTAAAGCTATTATGCTCTCAAATGTAAATAAAATAAAACTGAATTGTCAGGGGAAAAGGCAATGCTCTTTCTAATCTCCTGCTGTCCCTTTGAATTCTGTGACTCTCTCACATTGTGTGTCCATGACGCTCTGGAGCACCCCACTGGATTCTCCTGCCCTACTCCCTGACCTCCCAAAGTGGCCCAATAGTCACTTCCTAGACCCCCGACCGTCACCCTGTGTTGTACATGCAGACCATCACTGCTGGGGTCCTGTTACCCCCAAGACAGTCCTGGTGGGTGGAATCTAAGAAAATCCAGCAACCCTCTCTCCTGCTTGGACCATAGACACTTATGTCCCTTGTCCCCCAAACTCTGCAAGTACTTATCTCAAACGACTGAAGCAACTTGGCACGCACGCAGTCATCTCAAAGCAGCAGTTCTACAGTCCTGAGACCAAAGCAGTGAGTCTGTCTCCAGATGTGCTGGTTCATGGTGTCTTAGTTGTAGCTATGTCCCACAGTGTCTGCCCCCCACTAGACCTTCAGTGCAAAAGCTGGCAGCCCCCTGGCTGGGGGAAGGTGGGTGGGTACCAGGAAAGACTGGGATCTAGAGAGCCTCCTCAAAGTTCTCTCTCTCTCTCCCTTCTACACTCTGATTTTTTGTTGTTGTTGTCCTGATAAGATATGTGTGATGCATGCTTGGTTGCTTCAGTTGTATCAGACTATTTATGACCCATGTTCTGTAACCTGCCAGGCTCCTCTGTCCGTGGAATTTCCCAGGCAAGAATACTGGAGTGGGTTGCCATGCCCTCCTCCAGGGGATCTTCCTAATCCAGGGGTTGAACATGTGTCTCCTGCATCTCCTGCATTGCAGGTGGATTCTTTACCACTGAGCCACCCGGGAAGCTCCCTCAGTGAGATATACATAACATGCAATTTACCATTTTAACTGTCGTTAGATGTGCAGGTCTGTGGTGCTGGGTATATTCACAATGCTGTGCAGACACATCGCCACCATGTGTCTCCAGAACTTTTCATCTTCTCCAACTCAAGCTCTTTATGCACTAGACCCTAACTCCTCATTCCTGCCTCCCCACAACTCCTGGCAGCCACCATCTGCTTCCTGTATCTCTGAATTTGGTTACTCTAGGAACCTCATATAAGTGGAACCATACAATTGTTGGCCTTTTGTGACTGACTTATTTCACTTGGCAAAATGCCTTCAACTTTTATCCATATTGTTCAGTTCAATTCAGTTCAGTTGCTCAGTTGTGTCTGACTCTTTGCGACCCCATGAATCGCAGCACGCCAGGCCTCCCTGTCCATCACCAACTCCCGGAGTTCACTCAGACTCATGTCCATCAAGTCGGTGATGCTATCCAGCCATCTCATCCTCCGTCGTCCCCTTCTCCTCCTGCCCCCAATCCCTCCCAGCATCAGAGACTTTTCCAATGAGTCAGCTCTTCTCATGAGGTGGCCAAAGTACTGGAGTTTCAGCTTTAGCATCATTCCTTCCAAAGAACAGCCAGGACTGATCTCCTTTAGAATGGACTGGTTGGATCTCCCTGCAGTACAAGGGACTCTCAAGAGT
>NW_011494813.1:1662787-1670987 GCF_000754665.1 Bison bison bison | reverse complement strand
ATCATCAAGAGGCTTTTTAGTTCCTCTTCACTTTCTGCCATAAGGGTGGTGTCATCTGCATATCTGAGGTTATTGATATTTCTCCCAGCAATCTTGATTCCAGCTTGTGTTTCTTCCAACCCAGCGTTTCTCATAATGTACTCTGCATATTGTAGCAAGTGTCAAAACTTCCTCTTTTATGGCTGAATAATATTCCATTGTATCTGTGTGCCACTTTTTCTTTATCCATTCATCCATCAGTGGACATTTGGGTTGCTCCTACTTCTTGGTTATTGCGAATAGTGCTTCTATGAACATGAGCATACAAATATCTGTATAAGTCCCTGCCTCCACTTTCTTGGGGTCTATACTCAGAAGGATAATTGCTGGATTATATGGTAATTCTGTTTTTAATTTTTTCATAAATCACCATGCCATTTTCCACAGTGGTTATATCATTTCACATTCCTGTCAGTAATGGATAGCATTTCAATTTCTTCAGATCCTTCCCAATACCTATTTTCTGCTTTTTTTTTTTTTTTTTTGTGGTAGCCACCATCATGAGTGTAAAGTGGTATCTCATATGTGGTTTTGATTCGCATTTCCTTAATGACTAGTGATGTTTTCATGTGCATTGACCATTTTTACATATTGTTTGTAGAAGTGTTCATTCAAATCCTCTGCCCATTTTAATTGGATTTTTCTTGTTGTTGAATTATAGGAGTTCTTTATACATTCAGGATATCAATGCCTTATCAGATGTATTATTTTTGAAAATATTTTCTCCCCCATATACTGTCTTTTCATTCTGTTAACAATGCCCTTTGTTTCACAGAAGTTTTTAATTTTGAAGTAATCCAGCTTATTTTTTTTTTCTGCCGCCAAAGTTTTTGGTGTCATATCCAAGCCAAGAATCCGTTGCTGAATTCAGTGTCACAAAGCTCCTCCTCTGTTTTCTCCTATTGGTTTTATAGTTTTAGCTCTTACTTTTATGTCTTGATCCACTTCAAGTTAATTTTTGTATATGTGGCTGTGAGGTATCTAACTCTCTTTTCAAGGTTCTGATTTGCTGTGAGTTCTAGCTTTGTGTATTTTCTTTAGAATCCAGATTCTAATATTCTAATCCAAATATCATATGCAGATTTTTCTTATATTTACTTCGTATCGAGTATTTATCACACTGGTACTCCAATCAACACTGAGTCAGTAAGAGTCTAATTCTAACAAATGCACACTAGGAATAGCAGAAGTTTCAACTGCAAATTATTGACTCTTTCCCAGTTGGATTCCATGGAGCTTAAATCCAACTTACAGCAGAAGGCCTACATGTTGGAGTTTCCCACTCTAACAAAAGCAAAAACAGAGTAAAAATTTTTGACATCTATGAACAATAAGATAAGGCTTGAGGAGTATTTCTCTTGGAGAAGAGAAGACTGAGGGGTGATAAGAATAGTTTTCAAACATATGACAAGGGTTGCAGACAGATGTTCCCTTACTTCACTGAGGAAAGAATAAAAGAAAATAAGTTTAAATTGTAGCATGAGAGATGAATTTATATATATCCTGAGAATGTGTATCTAGGTTACCAAGGATGGTAAATCTCTCTATCTTTAGAGATTTTTCTTTTTAAAGGAAATAGAAGACTGAAGGGGGCTGGGGGAGTGAAGTAAATGACTCAAGTCTTTTCCCTACTGAGAAATGACATTGCAGGGTAAAAACCCCGTGTTTTGAAAGGAATCAATTTTTTTATCTAACTACTCAATAGTTTTGAACACTAAATTAAAACCCAAAGTGCTCTCAGCTAAAATTTCCACATATGTCGCTGCCTATTCCCTTTACACCATTTCTATGCCATTTACGGTAGCTAAATCTACGCAACAGTAATAGCTACATAGAATCTTTCTGTTACTTTTGCTTTTTCCTTCTCTGCTGTGTTTGTTTTATATCTGAATGTTGCAGAGAAAGAATCAAACAGCATTGAACATGTCTTTGCTATTATCATCACTGACGAGTTGCCACTGTTATGAAAAAAAAAACTGGCTGGCATATCTGTAACATTAGAAAATTCAAGAATAAGTTTGATTTTTAAGTATAGCATCTGACTTAGCAGGGGAAGATTGACCTTATTATGGCAGGTGAAGGCGAAATTAGTAAATTTAGCTTGCATCTTTTGCTCAGGAGGAAAAGGAGGAGGGGAGAAGTAACTTGGATGTATCTTGGGAAGTCAGCTTCACACTGAGACTTCCTTCCACAGTTAATCCACTAAATGGCTTCCCAGGTGGCGCTAGGGGTAAACAATCCACTTGCCAATGCAGTAGACTTAAGAGACACAGGTTCGATCCCTGGGTCAGGAATATCCCCTGAAGGAGGAAATGGCAACCCACTCCAGTTTTCTTGCCTGGAGAATGTTATGGACAAAGGAGCCTGGCAGGCTACAGTCCATCGGGTCACACAGAGTCAGACACAATTGAAGTGACTTAGGCACCTCACTCCAGTACTCTTGCCTGGAAAATCCCATGGACGGAGGAGCCTGGTGGGCTGCAGTCCATGGGGTCGCTAAGAGTTGGACATGACTGAGTGATTTCATTCTCACTTTTCATTTTCATGCATTGGAGAAGGAAGTGGCAACCCACTCCAGTATTCTTGCCTGGAGAATCCCAGGGATGGCGGAGCCTGGTGGGCTGCCGTCTATGGGGTCACACAGAGTCAGACACGACTGAAGTGACTTAGCAGCTGCAGCAGCAGCAGGAATCCATTAAATAATCAGTATGTGAGCTGACCTAATAACATTCATAATCCCAGGTCTTTCTTCTTTTTCCTAGTGAATTCAAGGCACTTTCAACTAGGTTATACTTGGAATGTCTACCTTCTCAGGCTATGTGCAATCATCACTCAGTTATTATTTCTTCCTTACTAATGAAAGTGAACCTCTCAGATGTGGCAGAGTTACAGTTGATTTGAAGCTCACCCTGAAGATCATCTCTGGCTCTAACCTCTGCTTACCTGTCTGGCCTCATCTCCTCCCTCTTCCCACCCTCTGTCTCAGCCCTGGTCCTGTTTTCCAGACCTAAGTCCTCCAGGCCAGTCATGTTGTACTACGTAACTCCTCTGTGCCCTCTCAACTGCCCATTCCTGGCCTGCATGTGTAGTAATTGTACCCTTCAAGTCTGTGGAAGCCTGCCTGCTTCTCATACCTAACCCAGGCTGAGTGGCATTGTTTCACAGCACCCTGGGTTTCTCCCACCTCGGAACTCTACCCTGTGCAGTTGTCCACATACGTGTCCCTCCCTCCATTCTCCCACTGTCTCTGAGCTGCTCAATGGAAAGGATGTGACACGTTCATCCTTGAAACCCCTGCATCTGGCAAATGAATGTATGTGGTGATTAAGTGAATAAATTATTATCCCAATAGTAACTAACAATTCTAAAGCATTTAAACAAGTATTGATCATTGTTGGATTTTTTTAATCCAGGAAACCAAATGTATCCTTTAAAATACATGATGGGGGACTTCCCTGGTGCTCCAGTGGCTAAGACTCTATGCTCCCAGTGTAAGGGGCCCAAGTTAGATCCCTCATCAGGGAACTAGACCCACATTCCACAACTGAAAAAAAAAATGATACTACATGCCACAACTAAAAGATTTCATGTGCCACAACTAAGACCTGGTGCAGCCAAATAAATAAATATATTTAAAAAAAATACATCATAAACCTTGTTTAAACCTGCCTTGATGAAAAATTCCAGTCAAACATTTCCTTAAGCATGACTTTAAAAGAAGTGAGTAAATTAAGGACAAATGAGAAAAACCCCTCTCTTTTTAATTTATTTTTAATTGGAGGATAATTGCTTCACAATGTTGTGTTGGTTTCTGCCCTACATCAGCATGAAATCAGCCATAGGTAGACATAGGTCCCCTCCCTTTTGAACCTCTCTCCCGCCTCTCATCCCATCCCCTCCTCTAGGTTGTCATGAGCCCCAGTTTGAGATCCCTGAGTCATACAGCAAATTCCCGCTGGTTATCTATTTTACATATGGTAATGTGTATGTTTCAATGCTACCAAATGAGAAAAATGCCTCTCTTAATTGCTACACCAGCTCCCGAGAGTTGTAAAGAGATCCTAACTGCCAACTTTTTATTCATTCACTTAGTCATTCAGCAAACCTTTGTGAATGCCTCCTTGATATTTATAAATAGGTTTTGGTACCAAAAGTTGTAGGTACAAGTCTCAGAAAAGCCTCATTTCTTCCCTAGGAAAGTTCCCATTATGTCTGTGGCATTCAAATATTATTCTTTCTTCAACACAATATCTTCTTAATTACAGCCACATAGAAAAAGAAAAAGGTTGACACAAGGAGTAATATGAAATATGTGAGGGGAGAACAAGGTCAAAAAACACAAGTTCATTTCTAAGCAATTTTCTCATGTGGACTCAACTCAAATACTGATGGTTGAAAAAATGTAATCAAATTGTATTCCTGGCCTTAAACTATTATAGTGTCTTGTTAAATTACACGATGTGAACATATGGGAAATAACCTAGTTTTTACAATATTTCAGTGCAGTTTTCTATTTGATCTAATAACCTGAGTGCTTGGATTGTTGCAATAATAAGTATCCTAGAAGTACATATGCATATTTTTCAACAGTGAGAAATGGATTAAGGTCCACGCTCCAAGGCTATTTATCTTACGGCCCAAGCAGAGAAGTTGGAAGGAGTTCCTGGATTTTTTTCTAATGTGTGTAGTTGATTAGAGCAGCTCTCCTCATCTCATAGGATTTCATTTGAGAAAGGACAGATTTGCGCCTGCAGGGTTTCAGTGTTTATCCAATCTTAAAACCCTGGACATGTTACAGAACAGCACATGGGCTTCCATCTGTTTGCTCTTTCTATGGATCTATTTTTTTTTTTTTTGGAAGGATTGAAAAGGTTTATTATGCTAAAAATATATTCTATTCTATAGTTTCCAAGCCAAGCTGAGATAATTCATTTTCCAAATCCTCTAAGGATGAGGATGCTATATTCACCCATTCTTTAATACTTTAAACCTAGAAAGCCCTAGTAGTAGTTAAGCAAAAGTCCCAAAGTAAAACATGAACTAGCAATAGTGTCGGTGGCTCTGCTTTTGTAGCACTGAGAGAAAGCTTAACATTTTAGATAGTTTGAAAATAACTCCTTGTATTTGTTGTTGTTGTTCAGCTGCTAAGTCATGTCCACCAATTTTTGACCCCCATGAATTGCAGCACGCCAGGCTTCCCTGTCCTTCAACATCTCCTGGAGCTTGCTCAAAAACATGTCCGTTGAGTTGATGATGCCATCCAACCATCACATCTTCTATCACCCCTTTCTCCTCTTGCCCTCAGTCTTTCTCAGTATCAGGGTCTTTTCCAAGGAGTAGACTCTTTGCATCAGGTGGTCAAAGTATTAGAGCTTTCACTTCAGCAACAGTCCTTCCAGTGAATATTCAGGGTTGATTTCCTTTGGGATTGACTGGTTTGATCTCCTTGCTGTCCAAGGGACTTTCAAGAGTCTTTTCCAGCACCATAATTAGAAAGCATGAATTCCTTGGCTCTCAGCCTTCTTTATGATCCAACTCTCACATCCGTACATGACTATTGAAAAAACCATAGTTTCACTATACAGACCTTTGTTGGCAAAGTGATGTCTCTGCTTTTTGATATGCTGTCTAGCTCTGTCATAGCTTTCCTTCCAAGGAGCAAGCATCTTTTGATTTCGTGGCTGCTGTTATTTTTGCCTTATTCAGATCACCATAATATTATTAAACATAAATGCATGAGGGCTATACCTGCACATGGTCATTATCTCCAGGTTAATGTTCAGTTCAGTTCAGTCGCTCAGTCGTGTCTGATTCTTTGCGACCCCATGAATTGCAGCATGCTAGGCCTCCCTGTCCATCACCAACTCCCAGAGTTCACTCAAACTCACGTCCATCAAGTTGGTGATGCCATCCAGCCATCTCGTTCTCTGTCGTCCCCTTCTCCTCCTGCCCCCAATCCCTCCCAGCATCAGAGTCTTTTCCAATGAGTCAACTCTTCTCATGAGGCGGCCAAAGTATTGGAGTTTCAGCTTTAGCATCAGTCCTTCCAAAGAAATCCCAGGGCTGATTTCCTTTAGAATGGACTGGTTGGATCTCCTTGCAGTCCAAGGGACTCTCAAGAGTTACTCTTCTCTTTTTGACACTAACTCCAAGGCCCCTCCAGGTCTCTCATGATTCATTGTAATTTCATTTGCTTGATCATGGCTCTACCCAGGAAAATTCTGAATATCTACCCCCAAAGACTAACTTATATCTGTTGAAAAGTGAACAGTTGAATCAGACATTTATGTTGGATAATACTTTCCAGAAGTATTCCACCAACTTTTAAAGATGTTGGAGGCCTGAATTATTGTTACTGAAGACAGTCTTACATTATTTATGCACAGAGAGATGCTCACCAGATATGTTAATATTTAACCAAATTCAGTAAACTACTCAGTTCTCCACATTATTTTGGAAAATCAGCCTAGACTACAGAAATGACTTTATTATTAATTGGTGCATAGACTGGATCCCATTGAAATCTTCATAATGAATAGAAACCTACTCATATTGCCAGGGTTGTGTTCTTTGCTGCAGTGCTAAGACAGCCCCTGTGGAAAGGAGAAACAAAGTGAATAATAATGAGGGGATTAACACTGGAACAATTCTTTGAAGAAATTTATTTTTTTAAAAAATGTCTTCTCCTAAATTCTCACCACAACTCTATATGGAAGATACCATTTTTACCACTTCACAGATGGGGAATGTAAGCATTACAGAAGTAAGGCAACTTGCCTCAGGTCACATGAGTACTCAAGGATGGGTCAGAACTACAACACAGGTTCAGTGCTTGTTAATTGCACATTTTTTCCACCGTGCACAGGTCCAATATTAGCTGTAAATATATTGTTCTCTTTAGCTCTGTAACTTTTTTCCAGGCTTTGGTGATTTTTCTGGTGGTCCAGTGGTTAAGATTCCACACTTCCAATACAGAAGATGCAAGTTCTATCCATGATCAGGAAACTAAGATCCCACATGCCCCACAGTGCAGCTAAATGATTTAAATGATAATAATAATAATAATGTATCTGTTTGAAATTAAAACATCCACATGATTCTTTATATGTGCCTGGCCTTTTGTAATCTTTGATGTAGGTGTACATTCTTATGTGAATTCTGAGTGACAGAAAGTGAGAAATTGTGTCAGGAATTCTTATTCTTTATAGGGGTAAATGGTAGTAGGAAGAGGAGGAGAGATGGGGAGTGGGAAAAGTGTTGCCAAAAGCAACAGCAACAAAAACTAGTTATTCCATAATTGGTCATCAAAAATTGTTACTATTTTTCAACTGAAACTATCCAGTGTTTTTCAGGATCATACCTCTTCACTTCACTATGTCTTATGCTTTTAGTGGAACACAACCACTTCAGCAGAGTCTTCTTGGCTTCCTGTGACGTACTCCTCCTCATGCTGCTATAACAGTAGAAATTCTTACAGCTGAAAATTGTCTTCATAGATATTTTCCAAAAAGAAAGGGAGGGATAAAAAGACAGAAATCCTTGTTTTCCTTCTCAGAAGGTAACCAAAAACATAATTTGTCCCCATGTGTGGAAGGATGCTCTCCCACAGCTGCTCATCAAGATGCATGTATCCAAAGAGAATTACACAGGGCTATTCAAAACCCATCCTACTGAAAATTCACAATGGAAAAAAAGGGTCCTGGGGACATTATCTAGGGCTTCCCAGGTGGCTTAGTGGTAAAGAATCTGCCTGCCAATGCAGGAGATGAAGGTTCGAGCCCTGGGTTGGGAAGACCCCTGGAGAAGGCAATGGCACCCCACTCCAGTATTCTTTCCTGGGAAATCCCATGGACAGAGGACTCTGGTGGGCTGTAATCCATAAGGGTTGCAAAGAGTCAGACACGACTGAACAACTGAGCACGGGACATTATCTACTAAATAGAACGGGCCAACCAACCTCTTGCCCGTGTAAGAACTATTTAAATTGTCATTACTATCCATTCCTCTCATTCCAGAAGTAATTTCTTCCATGTTTCATTTATTCTCCTAAATCTGGGTACATAGTGACTTACAGTTTAATATCTGCTTGGGAGCTAGTAGTAAAGAATCCACCTGCCCATGCAGGAGATGCAAGAGGTATGGGTTCAATCCCTGGGTCAGG
>NW_011494813.1:1642157-1662687 GCF_000754665.1 Bison bison bison | reverse complement strand
CTGCCTTGAGAATACTTGTGAGTCCTATGACTCGAGCAGACATCGCCCCATTGGCAGGTAGGCATACATGCCTGTGTCCTCCCATGGGTCACACCACAGCTAAGAATCAGCACCTGGTCTCCGAGCTCACGCTTCAGATGCCATATTAACCTCACCCAGGCAACATCTGTAACATCTTTGTGACACTGGGTGAAAGAAAGCAACAAAAATTTGAATAATGAACCTCAGGGCCTGAGAGTTTAATATTCATTTGGAAAGAAGTGGAGATCGAGATATTCTGCAACTTCAGTTAAAATCCCCAACTTGCTCAAGTTTTAGCTCAAATCTTGAACCATTTGGGTTTGAATTCAAGCAGTTTCTGTTTTGCTCTCCTTATATATCAATGCCATAAAATAAGCATCAATTTTAAATAGATGTTAGTCTTCTTCTGCTTTAATAATACATCATATGGGGGATGTTCCATAGCCTCTTAGTAGCCTTGCTGACTGAGGCACATGACAAACCAGATCCTCAGGTTCTGAGTCACTGTTGTATGATGTTGCCCTTACACTCTTACAACATGAGCAGCATACTCGCCAGGAGTCAAAGAACTTTATCACTCACAGCAGTAGCAGTGGCCAGAGCATCAGCATTTTCTTGTACTTGTTCCCCTAGGCCCATTTCTTTCCAGGTGGCATGAGAAGACTAGGTAACACCTGGATTGTATTACAGGAGATGAACCCTAGTTCTAAGGATCCAAAATCTTTCATAATGAATGGTAAGCAAACTTACCCTTTGCTTTGAAGGGACATATTGTCTCTATCTCCCAAGGCTATTTGCTATCCAGAAATCTTTGGGGGAAATGGTCCAGAACAAAGGGAGTCATGCGTCTGCTCACAGACGTGGAGAAACTCCAGAGACCCTTGGAGAATTGTTTCCCAGAAGTAGGTAAAGGAGAAGTTAGTGGAAGGAGAAATATTGATTATCCTAAAGATAAATGAAAGTGAATGTCACTCAGTAGTGTCCGACTTTTTCCGACCCCATGGACTATGCAGTTCATGGAATTCTCCAGGCCAGAATACTGGAGTAGGTAACCATTCCCTTCTCCAGAGTATCGTCCCACCCAGGGATCAAACCCAGGTCTCCCACATTGCAGGTGGATTCTTACCAGCTGAGCCATCAGGGAAGCCCAAAGATAAATAAATAATGGTAAAGTTTTAGAAGGATCTGGGAAAACAAGAATCAAGAGCATGGAAGGAATTGTTGGTTTAGGAAAGGAGAAGAGACTGTTTCTAACTAGAATAGGAGAGATCAAAAAAAGAGTAAGTATGATATGATATAAAAGATTGAAGAATAGAAGTGGAAAGCTGAAGAAAATTAGATCAGAATGCACTTTTCTTTTGGGGGAAGAGATGAAGTCAAATATGAAGATCTAACCAGGGTAGTTTGGATTTGGAAAAAGGGGACGTGAAACAGAGAAGATACAAAAGTATACATATATATGTCACATTTTCTTTCTTTATCCATTCATCTCCTGATGGACACTTTGATTATTTCCATATTTTGGCAATTGTAAACAATGCTGCTATGAACATTGGGGTGCATACGAGTTTTTTAAGTGATATTTAACTGAGAAAGACACATTTGTGGCTTTGTGAGTCATTCAATTTTCCATATAAACTAATTGTTTCTAATTATCTATTTATTTATCAGGCTGTGTTAGAATCTTTTAACCTGTACAGGAACCACATGTGTTAAATGTTAAAGTTTGCATTGATCTCTTAACATCCTTGAGTTCCACCTTCTATGAGGTCTCTAAGTGGCAAAAATAACTCATGAGAATGATAAGGAAATATGGAAAATAAATTGAATTATAAAAAAAGAAATATGGGAAGAAGAGACATCTGACCCTATAGATTACATATTGTGAGATGACTGTCGAATTTTGATTAGATAAATGTTTGGAGAAACATTACTAGTGGAAGAGAAAAGCAATTTGTAAGGGAAAACAACTTGTGATGAAGTAGGTAGGACATGTATTTGGATCAGGCCTGCCTTGATTTGACCTCCTGGGAGACCCTGTTCTAAAGGGCTCATTATTGGGCCTAACTGAGGGGAACTTCCCAGGTGGCGCTAGTGGTAAAGAACCCATCTGCAATGCAGGAGACAGAAGAGACATGGGTTCGATACCTAGGTTGGGAAGATCCCTGGAGAAGGGCACGACAACCCACTCCAGTATTCTTGCCTGAAAAATCCCAAGGACAGAGGAGCCTGAAGAGCTACTGTCCATAGGGTCACAAAGAGTCAGATCATGACTGAAGCGACTTATCATGCATGCATGCATAAGAGGCACTCACAACTTAATAGATCTTTGATGTTGAACAGAACCAGACCAAAATTCCTTGCTGGGAGTCCTCAAATACACATTCCAAGACAGTCCTGGTGCAGCCTTCCAATGAGCTGTGACTTTCCTGAGGCTTCTTCAGTCCACTGTTTGGCCAGGAAGTGTGGAGTGAGCTGCGTACCCAGAATACTGGTGGATATGAAGGATGCAGCCAACTAGTCAGGCCTTTCTATAAAGGAAATGAGGTGAGGTACCCCCAGGGACCTTCCAGGGAAATAATTACTATGACTATTGTGGAAAAAATTAATCATCATCTTTGCATATAATTTAGGGAGTCATGCTAGAAATACATATAGCATCACCTTCTTGTTTCTGTCACTCTGCATCGAACCCTGAAAATAGGGCGATTGATCTTTCCAAATTGTGCCAGTGCTGAATGGAAAATTGGCAGGACAAAGGGGACCGTGCTAGTCCTTGAGTTCTCAAGTGACTGTTCCTCTAGTGAGGCTCATTCCTCATGTTCCAAGAACAATTGTACCTTTCAAGAGTAGCTCCGAGGTCCTGCCTTACTAGGGGGAAAGATTAAGTGAGTGAAGCACGCGTGCGGGGCAGAAGCTAATCAGGCAAACACTAATCAAACACACTTTGTTCAAAATATTTCAGATAACAAGGGCACTGCTGAGACATGACATTAATGCCAAGTACAATGGGGTTTTCAGATGTTTTAATTTAGAAAAAAGGTATTTTATTATAGGAAGAAGTAGTATACCTCACCATCTGGTTAAACTAAAACCAGGTATGGTTTCATAGGTTATGGTCACTTTGCCTTGTCGGGAAGGAGAAAGCAATAGGGAAAAAATGGTAAAATTCTAGGCATAAACTAAGATGCTGAAAGAAAGATGGATGGTGCCCATGACAAAGAGTTCTGAGAATCATGTTTTCTTTATTACAACTCTGGCAGGATAACCTATAAACTAATAGCCTCTTTCTCTGACAGTTGGCACTGAGAGTTTATGGGAACTAGACTTGACTGTGCTTTTTTCTTATGTTTGTTCAGTTGCTAAGTCATGTCCGGCTCTTTGCGACCCCATGGACTGCAGCACAGCAGCTCCTCTGTCCTCCACTATCTCCCGGAGTTTGCTCAAACTCATGTCCGTTGAGTCAGTGTTGCTGTCTAACCATCTCATCCTCTGTTTCCCCCTTTTCCTCCTGCCCTCAATCTTTCCCAGCATCAGGATCTTTACCAATGAGTCAGTTCTTCGCATGTACTCAGAGATCTTCAAAATAAGCACCTGTACTTATTCTAATGTTTTCCATGCAAAGAGTTCCCAGATGTGTGACTTCCGAAGACCTTGGAGGTATATGCAACCTAGAAAGTACAGATCACAACTAGGAAGTATTAATACATGTCATGCATCAACTCAAGCTGAAATTTCAAAAGAAGCTGATAATGAAGTTAGTGTAGACAGTCAAACTTGATAAATCAGATCAAGCACTACCCCCTGCCTGACCTTTGCAAATTCATTTTTAGAAAATACTTCTTCATTCCCACACTCAGTTATCCCTTCAACAACCCTACCAATAGTCACTATACCCCCAAAGGCACTGTATAAACCGCAAATATAAACAGCTGCAAGTATACAAGGATCCCTGCTAGGCTCTTCTAGTATATGTCAGTCTCAAGCTGGCTGGCTTCTTCTTTGGGTCTTCATAACAATTCATATGTAACATCCTATCCTTCATTCATTTTGGAGTATGGCAGCAAAATTTTCAACGATGGTATTTTGCTCAAAGAATTCTCTAGATTTCGAGTTAAAATGTCAACACCAGATCGATTTCACTTCCATTCTCATGCCATTGTTTGTCTTCTCTTGAATTTGCCAAGTACCTGTAAAAGAAGTAACAGAAACTCGTATTCAAAAAAATTTACATGGAGAAACTACTGAGAATTGTCACATCGTAGCTATAATTTTTGCTTTTATTAAACTGGCTACAGTTTGCAAATAAATCTATTTTAAAACAAACCCAGGGACTTTCCTAGTGGTCCAGTGATTAAGACTTCACCTTCCAATGCAGGGGGTGTGAGTTCAATACATGCTCAGGGAGCTAAGGACATGCCTCAGAGCCAAAAAACCAAAACACAGGAACAATATCATAATAAATTCAATAAAGATATTAAAAATAGTCCACATCAAAAAAAATTTTTTTAATATGTCTGCATCTCCATTGCTGCCCTGCAAATAAGTTCAAAAGTACCATCTTTCTAGATTCCATATACATGCATTATATACAATATTTGTTTTTCTCTTTCTGACTTACTTCACTCTGTATAATAGGTTCTAGGTTCACCCACCTCATTAGAACTGATTCACATGCATTGTTTTTACGGCTGAGTAATATTCCATTGTATATACGTAACACAGTGGAAGAAGAAGAGGGTGGATGAATGGAGAGAGTAGCTGGAAACATATACATTGCCACATGTAAAACAGCTGTGAGAATTTGCTGTATAACACAGGGAGCTCAAACCCAGTGCTCTGTGACAACCCAGAGGGTTGGAATGGGGTAGGAAGTGGGAGGGAGGTTTCAGAGCGAGGGGCTATATGTATACCTATGACTGATTCATGTTGATGTATGACAGAAAGCAGCACAATATTGTAAAGCAATTATCTTCCAATTTAAAATAACTGTTTGTTTTAATTTATTTTTTATGGAAGGATAATTGCTTTATAGAATTTTGTTGTTTTCTATCAAAAAAAAAAAATCTTAAAAAAAAATAAAACAAGCCCATAACACAAGACTGTGAAACAACTATACTCAGACAAAAATTAATTTTTTAAAAAACAAGCCCATTTTCCCTTATCATAAATGAAATAACTAAGATTGTGGAAAAGCTGCTTTCTTTGGGGAAAAAATTCAAAGATGGCGATATTTTGCAAAAGGGATGGCACACCTGTTATTGTGGCCCAGCAGCAGATAAATGCTTGTTGCAAGTAGTAATGTCAACCTAAGTTAACTCTTTCTTCTGGGAATTTTCATTGTTTTTTAGAAATTTTACAAATTAGAGTGTCCATTTCACAAATGGCTACCCTTATGCCAAGGAATCTGAAAGCTACTCTGTTACTGTTAATCACTTTATTCTACTTTCACTGCCCAAAACATTATCAACCATTCTCTCCCATGCTTCATATTCATGGTGGACCTCAGTAAAATATCCAGCCTGGGCACTACAGTTCAAAGTAGGAACGTGGTGGCTTCTAATTCTATGGAAAGGAGTGTTAACCCAGATTTATCCATTTGATGTATTTAGAATTGTTCATACGTGGTACTCTTGAAACCAGAGACATCTTTACTGCTAAATGGCCTCTCGGTGATCAATCGGAAGACCACCCTATACCTGCCCTATTCTCACCATCAAGAGACTCCTGACCTGTTTGTGTCTTTCTCAGAGCAGCAACTCACCCTTTACAACATCGCCCCCAAGCGGCCTTTCGGCCTGTGCTTAAACATGGGACCTCCCAGGATGCCAACCTTGCAGGCATCTTTCAGTCTCATCGCTAAGCCTGTGCGGTGCTTCTGCAAACAAGTTGCTTTACAGTTTCCAGTCTTTAATTGCCTTTTTAGCGGTTTTGTTTCCTAGATATATATTAACATGTTCATAAATTCAGTATTCTCCCACCAAGATTTTGTATTTCCTTTTGCATTTATACAACCAGTCAAGGGTAGGAGATATTTTAAATATGTAAACTATGAAATTTTAATTTCAATTGAAAGACTTACCTGATGCTACCAACCTAGGAGTCTCTGGTTTCCTCAGAAGTCCCTAGAATTTCACTATGCTCAAACTGAAGGAAACGCAAAATAAAAGTGATCATCCAAATAAGGGACAAACAGCAAACAACATGTTTGCCACAAGAACCTTGGATAGTCTAGGCAAATGGCTGATTGAGGGACTCAGTAGATGAATGTTTTCCCCAAGAAGCCTAGCTAGTGGGCTCAGTTCCAACTCACTATAAATAGACTGACCCTCCTTGATATTTGCTGAAGCAGAAGAGCTAGGGCAGAACAGAGGTCCCTGTGGGAAGTAAATTAGATTCCCTCTCCCTTAACACTGATTCACTTTTTTTTTTTTTTTTTAATTTTTGGCCACACCCCATGGTATGTGGGAACTTAGTTCCCCAAGCAGGGATCAAACCCGCATCGTGCACTTTGGAAGGTGGAGTCTTAACTGCCAGGAAAGACCCAATACTCATTATATATCACAAGCCAGCCCTGCCATGTTGCTTACCGTGTCTCCCTTTCCATTGATTTCATGTGTGTGTTTCTCGCAGTGTTACATTGTTTCCGGCATGAATCCTAAACATTGCTGCTGCTGGGGAGACTGTTATTTACACAAGCGAGGCTCAATTTACATTTGAAATATAGAAAAATAACCAGATGCTTTCTATCTTCATTTTATCAATAAAAATAGGTCATAAAATCAAGCCCTACATAGGAGATTTGTCTGTTTTCCAGATAGGAAGGAGATTGGAGCCCTTGATCCCAACAATCTCAGCTCTTACTGGCTACCTGACTTACCAACCTCAGTTTCCTTATCGGTCAAGCGGAGACTATAGCACATACTTCAAAGCAGGGCTTTTCAAACTCCCTGCTGAAGGACCAGTTTCTGATTTATTTTCTTCTTTCCTTTCTTTGTAGTTTCTAGTTTGTTATGGACCAATACTTTTGTTAAAAATAAATAAATGATAAATTAGGATAAAGATCATGCTCTTAGCTGTTTGGACAGTGGGAAATTGCTATTTAAAAATTCTCAGTGCCTACCTTCAACTTCAATATTGAAATTATCTTGTCACAGATTAAAGCAATTTGCATCTGGGCATGGTCCATGAGCCACACTGTAAGTAGCACTGCCTTAAAGGACCGATCTGTGACTTACTATGTAAAGTACCTAAAACAAAGCAAGACACAAAATCACTTTAAATAATGCCATTTTCATTTACTTTCTCTTAAAGTTTATTATTCAAATAATTTGTTAGTTGATCCATCTACTTATTCATTTAACGATTATTTATTGAAAACTTACTGAGTTGGCCACTGTATTAAACACTGGGGACACTGGGGAATTCCCCTGGGCTTCAGTGGCTAGTACTCCACACTCTTAATGCCATGGGCCCAGGTTCAGTCCCTGATCTGGGAACTAAGATCCCACAAGCTGCGTGGTGAGGCAAAAAACAATTAAAAAATTTTAAGTTAAAAATAAATCCTGGAGCTAAAGTATTGAAAAAGAACCCCATTTCTAATCTCAAGGAGTTGAAAATGTTTTCATTAAAAATATCTAAAAAATTTGAAATTAAAAGCCTAATACTTTAAAGGCATTATACTTTTTTTACTTTTGTGTCTAATATTATTTTTTATCTTTCAGTGTTTTCATCATCTTTGACTTTATTTAATATATACCCATAAAACACACATATGCACACACATTATTTAAGGCCCAGCTAATTGTTAACTATTCTTTTTCTTAGCCTCAAAAAAAGAGGGTTTTCCCTCACCAGCCTTGTAATTCTTTATTTTATACTATGTAAATCACAATTCTTTTCAGTTTCATTGGGATATTTCTCTTAACCTTCTTTATAATTCTAAGCACAAATATTATATGACTATAAAATCCATTTTTCTTGAATATGAGCTCTCTGCCTGTCAATCATCATTTAAAATAGATCATATAAACCAGCACTGTGCTTACTTTTTAAAATCCTCTTGTTATTGAAAATTTATAGACATTTAGAGTGAGAAACTTAAATCTCTTTATTGCTTTGGAGAAGAGCTAGCCAAAATCGCTTTTTAAAAACAGAAGCTCTCCTGGTATCCATTTGTCAATAGTTCTTCAATAGCACAAGACATCTTTGTTTTTCTATTACCACCATCATGCAACATGAGGCCTGGGAGGCAATCTTAAAAAAAAAAAATTGAGACTTCACTACAAAAAATAAATGCTGGAGAGAATGCAGAGGAAAGGGAACCCTCCTACACTATTGGTGGGAATGTAAATTGGTGCAGCTGCTATGGAAAACAGTGTGGAGTTTCCTCAAACACTAAAAATTGAGTTATCATACAATCCAGCAATCCCACTCCCGGGAATATATCTGCAAGAAACAAAAACTCTAATTTGAAAAGTTACATGCACCCAATGTTCAGAGCAGCACTATTTACAATAGCCAAGACATGGAAGCAACCTAAATTTCCATCAATAGATGAATAGATAAAGAAGATGTGGTACATATCTACAATGAAATATTACTCAGCCCTAAAAAAGAATGAAATAATGCCATTTGCACCAACATGGATGGACCTAGGGATTATACTAAATGAAGTAATTCAAACAGAGAAAAACAAAAATATATCATTTATATGTGAAATCTTAAAAATAAAAGATACAAATGTACTTATTTACAAAACACAGACATAGAAAACACACTTATGGTTACCAAAGGAGAAAAGGTGGGCAGAGATAAATTAGAAGTTTGGAATTAAAAGATATACACTGCTATGTATATAATACATAAACAGAAGCACTTACTGTATAGCATGGGGAACTATAGTCAATATCTTGTAATAACCTATAATGGAAAAGTATCTGAAAAACAATAGATTTTATATATATGTATATATAGCTGAATCACTTTGATTTATACCTGAAACAGTGCAAACCAACTGTACTTCAATTTTTAAAATATATGTGCTTTTAAAGGAAAAGACTGAGGCTTGGAATCTGCAGGTTGGTGTCCAACGATGCTGTGTGCAGAAGTAAAGCCCTGCTGTCCGAGGTTCAGTGACGTCTAGTAGTCTACAGCATCTAGCACTTCATCAAACAGAGTCCTATGATCTGAGGACAAGGACCATCCTAGTCTGACTCCATACCCCAGCGGTACTGTTGTGACACCTAGTGAAGTGTCAGTCGCTCAGTTACGTCCAACTCTTTGTGACCCCATGGACTGTAGCCCGTCAGGCTTCTCTGTCCATGGAGTTCTCCAAGCAAGAATACTGGAGTGGGTAGCCATTCCCTTCTCCAGGGGATCTTCCCAACCCAGGGATCGAACCCAGGTCTCCTGTATTGCAGACAGATTCTTTACCATCTGAGCCACCAGGGAAGCCCTTGTGACACCAGACAAATGTTCATTAAGCGAATGTTAAATATGATGCTAGCAAATTATCAGATATGGTTGTGTATCGATCTAATTTTGCGTAATCTAAAGACTGTACATATTAAGACTGTTTTGGACATTTTGATTTAATAAATCACAAAATCCTCTGTACCCAGAGGAGCCAGTTGAGTAATTTCTGATACAAAACTCAGATTCTGCTTTATAAAAAGAAATTATTTGATGGGGACTTTTATGATGTACAGTACTCTTCACACAATTCCTGTAAATTTCAAACTCCAGTTAATGTATGAGTGCCAGAGAAGAAATTTTAATGGAATAGTTTGATAACCCTGTATGAATGAGATGCAGAAAATTAATACATGGCATAAATTGAGAAAGGCTAATTATTCAAATCACTTCCCATTTTGTGTATACATGTGTGTGTATGTGTGTATGTATTTGTGTAATTATAACATAGGACTTCTGTATGAGTATCAATCTTAAAGATTCCTTCTTTTACAGTCATTTGATCTTGTACCGTCTTTGTGATTGTCCTTTGATTGGCAATCCAGTTTTTGTGGCAATGTCTAATTCTATTCTGTATGCCATACAACTCCTCTCATTATCCTGCAATATATGTCTACAATGAATAACTCCCACGGTCATGGCAATACCAAACTCATGGCTCTCAGACACAGACTTTAAAGTACATCCCATAAAAAGAGCTGATGATCACCAAACTTGATTTTCTTACTAGACCCTAAAGGTAATGCAGCAAAGCTTATAAAACACACAAACATACTGATCCTTTCTATGGAAGAAGGTAGAATGTCTCCAAAAGTCAACTATAGAGACTCCTGTTTTAGAAGTATGCTAAGTCACTTCAGTCATGCCTCACTCTTTGTGACCCTATGGACTGTAGCCCACCAGGCTCCTCTGTCCATGGGGATTCTCCAGGCAAGAATCCTGGAATGGGTTGGCATTTCCTCCTCCAGGAGATCTTCCCAACCCAGGGATTGAACCTGTGTCTCTTGTGTCTCCTGCATTGTCAGGCGGGTTCTTTACCACTAGCGCCACCTGGGAAGCCCATTTTAGAAGTATTGGGTTAAATAAAATATATTATTGAAATTGACTTCACCTGTTTCTTTTTCATCTTTTTAATGTGCCTACTAGAAAATTTAAGATTATGCCAGTGGCTCACAGTATATTTCATTTGGACAGTGTTGCTTTAGATAATGTAAGTTAATATGAAATTTATTCCAATGATTTTTACTCTCAGAGAATTTCTTCATTATTGAAATCTTGTCAGGAAAATCATGAGAAAAGGTATTAATTCTGTCACCAAAGCTTAATGCTTACCATGGATCTTAAAATCTTACTCTCAAAAAAACTTTCTGCTCCTTAAAAATTAAATGAAAGAGCCATATCTTAAGTTTTGGTTGAGATTCCCTTAATGATGCTTAAAAATACTATTAACTAACATGCACTCATTAAAAAGGCTGCCAGTTCTTACAGATATAACTTAAACAGTTTTTAAAATACCTTTGAAGGAGATTTTCTTCCCAGACATGACTTTTAGAACAAAGGAAGATGATATATCTTCTTTTCATTGTCACATCATGCTTTTTGTGACCATTTCTACGACTTTTCTACTGATCAAAAAAGAGATTTATATTATTTGTCAGCAGTATTACATGTTCCATTGTATTTATTGCTTTGCTTACTCTCATGCTGCTATGATACAAACCACAGTTGAAATATTGCAGACCCTATAGCTCTATTACATTAATCTTAGATTTATAGCAGAGCATATTATTAAATATTTATGTGGGATGCAAAAGCAATCAATAGCCATATTCTACAGTGGAAAGTCTACAACTGAATAGGTTCAGTATAATCATTCTCTGCACAGATAGTGGAGAAGCGCCAACAGAATTTGATGGTTAATTTTTCAATCTTATTTCTCTATGCAAAAGTATTCTATAAATGAATGCCCAACAACAGGGAGAAAGTATTAACAAACTATTTAGTCACTTGTGGTTTTAGAAGTTTGGCCATTTGTGATTTATACAGTCAAGACTTGTATCAGGTCAGTTTTTAGATGAATACGGATTATTTACTTCAGGATTTCACATACATAAAATTCAGAAAATGAATCTATGATTTTAATGCTTTCTCATTAACACATGTAGCCAATAACATCAAAAACACTGGCTATTTGACTGGAGAGTGTTTTCACTAATATATGGTTAATAAATCCACTTCTGCATATAGCAATAAGCCTCTATTTTTTTTTCCAGTAATGTGAAATCATTGTTTTCTATTCAATTCTACTGAAACGAATACTAAATTTGGAATCAGCAGGTTTGGATCCAACAAAGCAAAGTTGATACTTATTATCTGAGTTATCTTCGGCAACCTGCTTATAATAGACACTGTTTATTCCTCAACCAGATCCCCTTTACTGAGTCGGTACATCCATGCTCAACTGCTCTGAGTGCTGGCTGCTAGCAGAGCAGAGCTGCTCCCTGTTCACAAAAGTCCAAGAGGAGCTGACTTGCCCAGGGAGTTACAATCCTGCCCTTTCTTCACTCAGGGCAGCTTGCATGGGGGTAGAAAAGGTCACCTCCCTTCCTAAAGGTGGGACCAATTCTAGGATGCAACAGACTCCAGAGCTCCCTGTGGGTCAGGCTGAAGCTGTCACCTGCTAGGACCATGTGCTCACATAACTTTTTTCCCTTGCTCTGTCCTGCTTTCCTCAAAACCCTTCTCCTGCAAGTGCACTTCCAGAACATTACTGAACAGGAACCCCTCTCTCAGGCTCACCTCTAGGGAACCTGCCCTAAGATTCCACCTAACCTCTGAGCCTCATTTTCCTTATCTGTAAAATGGAAGTAATAGCTGACTAATAGGAATGTGAGAATTTAGTCATGTTGTTTTTCAGTGGCTAAGCTGTGCCTGACTCTGTAACTCCATGGACTGCAGCATGCCAGGCTTTCCTGTCCTATACTCTTTCCCAGTGTTTGCTCAGATTCATGTTCTTTGAGTCAGTGATACTTAACCATTTTATCCTCTGCTGCCCCTCCTCCTTTTGCCTTCAATCTTTCCCAGCATCAAGGTCTTTTCCAGTGAGGCAGCTCTTCAAATTCAATGATAAGATCACATTTTATGAAAGTGCTTTGTATCCTTGAAAGAATTAAACAAATAATTAATTTGTTAAACAAATAAAAAAAGTTAGCTATTGCTCTATGCAATGTTATTATTAAAACTACTGATAATAAGCTGATTTTTTTAATTCTCTGGGATTGACACTTCGCACTCTCCCAAGTTGTGCTATATACACCCCTTTTGAGTGCATCAAAGGTGAAAAACCCTTTTCTGCACCTTCTCATAAGCCTGACTTGAATGGAAAATTTCCCAGTTGTTTTCAAGTTCTATTTATTTTAAATTTTTAAGTGGTGTTTTTCCATGCAACTAGATGGGTACTTCTGCTATATTCTGCTTTGTTATCTCACCCTCCCTACTATGGGATATCATTCTCTGATTAGTGTAAGCAAAAAACAAATTGACAACTCATCCATAAGTCTAAAATATTTCCTCCCAGTTAACTTAGAAACATTTAGGGCTATTTTGCTTCAATTCTTAAAAGATTTTTACTTACTTATGGGATATTTATTATTTATTTAGCTAGTCACAGCATCTAATTGCTTCCTGAACTGTCAGCCTTAATCAGGAAAGATAATATGTCATTACTACAGCTGAATCAAACCACCTTTGGAATATTATGCATTTTTCCTAAAAAGGAAAAATAAAATTCCTCCATGCACAGTAAGCAAATGCAACTCAGATAATATTCAGACATCCATTATATTTTTTAAATGTTACAAAAAAGCTATTTAAAATTTAACTTTTGATGTTCATTTTTAGCCTAAGGACTGTGCTGCTTTATGAAGGCTCACCTCAGACCAGCACTTTTTCAGATTTTTGCAGTGCCTTAAAGATTTAGAATTCATTCCTTAGCTTCATGTTTATCCAGATGCCAAGCAGTGTTTTAAAAACCTGGTGTTCAGAAACATAAGGAATGCCCACCTGGGACTTACCTGGTGGTCCAGTGGTTAAGACTGAGCTTCTACTGCAAGAAGGATGGGTTCAATCCCTGGTCAGGGAACTAACATCCACATGCCATGTGGTGCAGCCAAAAAAGAAAAAAAATCCCACCTTCTTCACGTCTGCAGTGTAGACAGTGAGACCAACTGAACCAGAGAATGAGTCTATGTAATTGTGACTGGCACTGTGAAAAGACCGGAGGAAGCTTCCCAAAGAGGGAATCATTAAGCTGATACTGGAGGAAACATAGGAAAGTAGAGAAAAGAAGTGCTTCACAAGATGAGCATGTGCAAAGCCACTGTGGCAGGAGGGAACAAGGTCCTCAGGTAAGGCTAGAGGGCCTGAGATGATGGCAAGCATTAAGTCTAAGAGCAATAACCCTTCAAAACCCAGAGCAGAATTTACAAAGGGAAGAAAGTCATTCAACTAGGAGTCATCTTGAACCAATAAAAATGTATTTTGTGTCCTCTGCATGCAAGGGGGCTGTGCCCTTTAGGTGCAGGAGGCCTTCCCAGTAGGGACTCACCAATACCTCTCAGCTCCATTGAACTCATCCCTCTAGAGCAATGCCTTTCACAGGTGCCTCTAGTGCCTTTCAGAGGTCACCCTTAGTCCATCTTGAATTGCTCTAATGCAACACCAAGGCAACTAAAAGCAGTTAGAACTTCATCATACAGCTACATTCATTAAGACTAAAATATATTCTCCTTCATAATATGGCAGACAAGAGAGAAGATGGCAGAGTAGAAAGACCTAGATAATAATGCCCGACATTGTAGTTTGGTTTTGCATACAGAGCTCTTCAGGACTGGACTGTCTCTCCACCTCCATGATTCATTTCTGCCTGCATCATTACGTTGCTACAACTCCAGACTGCTTTTGGTTTCACCAAAGTTGTCTTCGGAGTTGGCACAGGCCATAATGTTTCCATCTTCTGGCCCTTCCTCTTCATCAACACTCAGGTCAGACAACCCCTCCCCAAGGAAGCCTTTCTTAGCCTTTCATTGCCCATCCCACACCAGTTATCTGCCACTATTCTGTGTCCCAATATCATCCTTCCATATTCTTTGTTGAATTTTCCATGATGTTTAAAATTATACAGTTAGATATCCATAACTCCCTCCTAGGTTAGAGATGTGAAGTTCCACAAAAGCAAATCCATGATCCATTCTGTCTTTTTATCTCTAGGGACAAGCATAACTAGTCACTGGACACAACTAAGTGACTGAGCAACTAACACTAAGCAGACAGTGAGTCAGTTCGCTCTCCAGACCATTGCATCAACTGTCCAGGAATCTAGACCCACACTGTCAAATGGAAACATAATAACACAAGCCACATTTTCAAGTTTCTAGAAGCCACGTCATGAAAAAAGTAAAAAAATAAACCAATGAAATTAACATTAACAGTATATTTTCTTTAGCCCAATATATTCAATATATTCTCACTTTCAATGTGTAAACAATATAAAAATTATTAATATTTTCTATTCTTTTTGCTAAGTGTCTGAAATCTAGTGTGTACTTAAAATTCACAGCATATCTCAATTTGGACTCATCACATTTGAAGTCCTCAGTAGCCACACGATGCTAGTGGCCATTACATTGGGCAGTGTAGGTCTAGAAAACATCCAGGTAAGGCCAGTAACAACAACCAAAAACCCCTGTGAACAAGTTAACAGAGCTGACATAGATCTCACTGAAAAAAGCTTGAAGGAGTTAACTGTCTGAGGATTCAGAGGTTTGAATTATCTGATTTGACTTTCTGTGCTGATGGGACAAAATTTTCCATCAGTTTCTACATAATATCTGGTGATAGCTTAAGGATTATTATCTCTGGGAAAAAAAATCAGGATTTCCTCTATGCTTCATAAATCACTTTTCTTGGTTCTGAAACTGCAGGTGACATGAGACAGCTGGATGCGGTTACAGAGCAATGTACAATGCAATGATTTTTTTAAATTCTGAAAGGGAATATTCCTATTTCGGGGAGAAGCCAACAACTGGAACATTTTGCTAGTAATACCATTTCTTCCCTTGTTCCCAGAATCAGCTTTACAGCTTATCTCGCTTGATCAATTTGTTACTATCACAGAGTGACTGAGACTCAACCGAGGAGCCTGCTTCCCTTCCCCAACCAGAGATATACACGGAAACACAGAAGTAAACAACATGAATAGAAAGACATTGATTTTCTTTAACATGCCTACTTATCCTTTGCTTCTAGTTCAAGGACTGACATGTGTTTATTGAGAAATAGAACCTTTTTTCATTCATTCTTTTACTCATTTGTTCAGTAAATATTTATTGAGCACTTATTATGTGCAGATCTTGTGCTGGGCCCTGGGACTCTACAATACCTGCCCTGGAGGAGCATACAGCCTTTGGGGGAAGTCAGACACTTAACCAGTCTGTGATATACACAGTGAAATGTTAGAAAGCTTTTAGTTACAGGATGGAACCTGATCCAGGGAGTCAGAGAACGCATACAGAAGAGAGGTTATTAAGATGAGAACTGCAGGATGAGTGGGAGCTGGGCAGTTGAGTAGAAAGGGGCAGAATAGTCCAGGGAAAGGCAAGAGTTTGCAGAAGACTCAAATTTAAGAGATCATATGGTGCTCCATAGGTTGGGAAGATTCCCTGGAAAAGGGAATGGCTACCCACTCCAGTATTCTTGCCTGAAGAATACCATGGACAGAGTAGCCTGGCAGGCTACCGTCCATGGGATCCCAAAGAGTCAGACACCCGTCCATGGGATCCCAAAGAGTCAGACACGACCGAGTGACTCACACGTGGTGGTCTTGGCTTCTGGAAGCTTCCAGTCTTTCTAGGAACTGGAAGAAGTTTGTTACAAGTGGAGGGTAGAATATAAAGGGTAGGTTGGTGGTTAGTGCAACTGGAAGAGGAGGCCAGAGCTCAGCTCACAAAGAGACAAAAATGTTAAAATGACAGATGCTAGAGATGGTTTCGGAGAAGGCAATGGCACCCCACTCCAGTACTCTTGCCTGGAAAATCCCATGGATGGAGGAGTCTGGTAGGCTGCAGTCAATGGGGTCGCTAAGAGTCGGACACGACTGAGCGACTTCACTTTCACTTTTCACTTTCATGCATTGGAGAAGGAAATGGCAACCCACTCCAGTGTTCTTGCCTGGAGAGTCCCTGGGACGGGGGAGCCTGGTGGGCTGCCATCCATGGGGTCGCACAGAGTCGGACATGACTGAAGCGACTTAGGAGCAGCAGCAGCAGCAGAGATGGTTGGTGGCAATCAGTTAACATGATTGAAACTGGGGAAGGCGTGGTCAGATGTCTGCCTGGAGATGGAGGTGGGTGGGTGAAACAGAAAACACAGAGCAAGAGGACAGGCAGTAAATAGATGAAAGAGAAAAGAAGAATGAAGAATTTTTTTTTAAATTATGGGATTTCATTAATCACAGTGAAAAAACAAGACTGGGTTTAACCCAATTATTAAAGTGCAGTAACTTTGGAAGGCAGATACATTCACTGAAAAACAGGATTTTTCAGGCCCTGTGAGTATATTATCTTATTTAATTCTCCCAACAGGGTATTTTGCAATAAAGAAACTGAAACTCAGAGTGGTTTTGTAACTTGCCCAAGGTTATATGTTAATAAGCGGTATACAAAGGATGTAAACTCAGATCTGTCAAGCTACAAACTCAGATCTGTCTTTCCACCAGGCCCATCAGAAAAGGTAATCTTAGCCTATCTTTAAAGAGTAACCTTTAGAGTTAAAATGGAGTTCAGTCTCTGACATTTAAAGTTGTATTGGAAAAGTTGTTAAACCTTTTGCTTGGCCTCAGTGTTAAAATTGAAGGTTTTACTAGTTCCATTACCTTTCTACGTGCATAACAAATCATAAGATAACATACAAATAATGCTTTGAACTGGCAGAAGGAATGGTGACACAAATCCACATGTTGATTCTTACATTTCTAAATCACCTATTTCCCATTTTTAAAAATAAGAATATGTCTTAAAATATGTTTAAAAGAGTCAGCAAATTAAATTGCACCATCCCAATAATATTTTATGAGATGTATATTATAATTTTAAGATACATCTTAAAAGAAGACCATAATCAAGTCCATTAAGAAAAGCACTACACTAATTTTATAACAAGAAGAGTTCTTTTTCCAGGAAAAAAAAAAGAATGCTTGGATCAGAGAGTAACTTTATGATATGCAATGAGCCTTTTTTTTTTTTTTTTTACTGAGGTCATTAAATAATTTTCCATACCTGCATTTTTAAAGTGTGAGGGTACAGACATGAGTGGGAATATTCTCACTTTGCAGAGCTAAACTGGCCGCACAAACTTGCTTTTCTCCAGAGCTTAACACTGTCCTCACAGCCCTTTTGTACAATGAAGCTTATCTGGAAAAGATCTGGAAACAAGGTGGGCAGTATATGAGCTTTCAAGATAGTTGTCACAGTATTTCTTTAAGGCGTCCTCACTGGGACCTACTAAGATTACCAGTGGCCTTGCAAAGTGACTTCTAGGGCACCTCCTGGGAATCTGGCTTTTATTGTGGTTTCTGCTCCTCCTGTGAGCGCATATTGTCTTACACTTCTGTAAGCTCCTCCTCTCCCTGGTAACTTTCCCTGAATAAAGGCAAGTTCTCCAAGGGCAATAATGTTCTCTGTTTTCTGCACCCTTTATCTCATGTAAATTACTCTTGGCTTCAAGAATGGAGCCTTTAATCTTGTTTTTCCCCATCACAGATATAGGATTACACAAATGCTGAATGATTATTCCTGCAAAATGTCCTCTTAGATGGACCCTAAAATCTTTGGTTTTCATGATAATACCTCCAATTTTTAAAGCATGAGTCTCCTAAGGAAAAAAAAAGAATCTCAGTGTGAATCCAGGACACAAAAGAGTTTGGTCTCCCTAGTTCCCTATAAGGAAGAAAGATGGTAGAGTGGTTTGTTATGGTTATTGCCATCTTGTAGAGGAAGAAGCATCAAAAGAAGTTAAGATTCAAGACTCATCAAGGGATAGCAAGCAAAATGGAAAGTGCTAGTGGGGGACACCAGGAAGCACTCTTTTCTTGTCAGTGTTCAATGTTTTGGTGACTTTTTTTTTTCACCGCGCCACATGAGATGTGGGATTCTAGTTCCCCTTCCGAAGATCAAACCGTTGCCCCCTGAATTGAGAACACAGAGACCTTACCATTTGGCCATCAACGAAGTCCTTGATGACTTTTTCAAATAATACCTTTATTGAGATATAATTCACATTCCATACGGTTCACCCATTTAAAAGGTACAATTCGGTGTTTGTCAGTATAGTCAAAGAGTTGTGCATTCATCATCACAATCAATTTTAGAGCATTTTCATTACCTGTAAGAGAAACTCTATATCGCTTAGCCATCACCCTCCAATTTCTCCATCTCCCTTGACAGCCCTACACAACCACTAATCTACTTTCTGTCTCTATAGATTTGCCAATTCTGGACATTTCATACAAATGGAATCATACAGTATACAGCCTTTTGTACCTGGCTTCTTTCACATAGCATAATGGTTTCAGAATTCAGTCATAATGTAGCATGTATCAGTACTTTAGTTCTTATTATTAACAAATAATATTCCATTGTATAGATCTATCACATTTTATTTATGTATTCATCAACTAATGGACATTTGGGTTATTTCTACATTTTGGCTTTGAGTTTCCCTGATAGCTCAGTTGGTAAAGAATCTGCCTGCTATGCAGGACACCCCATTTCAATTCCTTGGTCTGGAAGATCCGCTGGAGAAGGGATAGGCTACCCACTCTAGTATTCTGGCCTGGAGAATTCCATGGGTCGCAAAGAGTTGGACACGAATGAGTGACTTTCATTTTCTTTACCTTTTGTTTATTGAGAATAATGCTGTAATGACCTTTTGTGTACATGTATTTTAATTTTTATTAAGTAAATACCTAGAAGAGGAATTGCTGGGTCATATGATAACTCCATGTTTACCCTTTCCAGGAACTGTCAGGCTCTTTTCCAGTAAGGCTGCACCATTTTACATTTCCATTCCCAGTGTTTGAAGAATCCAATGTCTCCATGTCCTCACCAATACTTCTTATTGTCTGTCTTCTTGATACTAGCCATCTTGGTTAGGTGAAGTGGTTTCTCATGGTTTTGATTTGCATTTCCCTGATGGCTAATGAGGTTGAACATCTTTTCATGGGCTTATCAGCCATTTATATTGATTCTCTTTTTTAATCTATTTCTCTTCTGAGCTTTTTTAGGGGGTTGATTTGTTTTTAGGGTGTTTTCATTTTTATTGGAGTATATTTGATTTACACTGTTGTGTTAGTTTCAGGTGTGCAACAAAGCAAATCAGTTACTAGTTCAGTTCAGTTCAGTTCAGTCACTCAGTCGTGTCCCACTCTTTGGACCCCATGAATCGCAGCATGCCAGGCCTCCCTGTTCATCACCACCTCCTGGAATTCACTCAAACCCATGTCCATCGAGTCGATGATGCCATCCAGCCATCTCATCCTGTGTCGTCCCCTTCTCCTCCTGCCCCCAATCCCTCCCAGCATCAGAGTCTTTTCCAATGAGTCAACTCTTCGCATGAGGTGGCCAAAGTACTGGAGTTTCAGCTTTAGCATCATTCCTTCCAAAGAACACCCAGGGCTGATCTCCTTTAGAATGGACTGGTTGGATCTCCTTGCAGTCCAAGGGACTCTCAAGAGTCTTCTCCAACACCACAGTTCAAAAGCATCAATTCTTCATTGCTCAGCTTTCTTCACAGTCCAACTCTCACATCCATACATGACCACAGGGAAAACCATAGCCTTGACTAGACGGACCTTTGTTGGCAAAGTAATGTCTCTGCCTTTCAATATGTTGTCTAGGTTGGTCATAACTTTCCTTCCAAGGAGTAAGTGTCTTTTAATTTCATGGCTGCAATCACCATCTGCAGTGATTTTGGAGCCCCC
>NW_011494813.1:1627475-1640804 GCF_000754665.1 Bison bison bison | reverse complement strand
TAGAACAGAGCACACATGTCAGGTCTTCCCCCTACCCCATAACATACATTTTCTGTAACACCAGACTCTCTAAGGTCCCTTCTCTTTCTGTGAATGACTTTAAATGTATATTAGGAAAAGATTGTTACGGAACTGGCTTATCAATTGTCCTGGGAGAAGCCATTATCTGTATGACTCAGGCTTGAGGAAATTGACTGGACTGAATGCATTCACCTGTACAGAGCTGCCCTCTCAGCTGCTGTTTTCAAATTGCAGGTCCCAGCTGGGCTTCCCAGGTGGCACTAGTGGTAAAGAATCCACCTGCCAATGCACAAGACAAGAGATGCAGGTTCAGTCCCTGGGTCGGGAAGATCCCCTGGAGGAGGGCATGGTGACCCATTCCATTATTCTTGCCTGGAAAATCCCCATGGACAGAGGAGCCTGGCAGGCTACAGTCTGCAGGGTTGCAAAGAGTCAGACATGACAGAGGCGACTTAGCACTCAGGCACACAACTGAAAAAGGGGTCATGAAATCAACGTGTGGGCGTGTGTGTACTGGGTTAAACGGTTAAAAAAAATAAGTTCACTTCCTCCTACACTGTTGGTGAGAATGTAAATTGGTGCAGCCGCTATGGAAAACAGTATGGAGTTTCCTGAAAAAACTAAAAATAGAGCTACCATATGATCCAGCAATCCCAGTTCTGGGCATATATTTGGAAAAACTCTACTTTGAAAAGATACGTGCACCCTAGTGTTCACTGAAGCACTATTCACAATAGCCAAGACATGGAAGCAATGTCTATCAACAGAAGAATGCTAAAGAGGATGTGGTACATATATACAATGGAATAGTACTCAACCATTAAAAAAGAAGGAAGTAATGCCATTTGTGGCAACATGGATGGACCTAGAGATTATCCTACTAAGTGAAGTAAGCCAGGCAAAGACAAGAATTACGTGATATCATTTATAGGTAGAATCTAGAATATGACACAGATGAACTTATCTATGAAACAGAAACAGACTCACAGACATAGAAAACAGACCTGTGGTTGCCAAGGGGAGGGGAGGTGCGGGACAGAGGATTGGAAGTTTGGGATTAGTAGATGCAAACTATTATATACAGAATGGATAAGCAAGGTCTTACTGTATAGCACAGGGAACTACATTCAGTATCCTGTAATAAACAATAATGGGAAAGAATTTGAAGAAGAACATGTATAAAGAATATATATGTGTATATATATACACATACAACTGATTCAGTTTGCTGCACCAGAAACTAACATAACATTTTAAGTCAATTATAATTCAGTGAAAAGTAAAATTAAAAAAAATTTTAAGTTCCCTTAAGCAGACGCTGGGAAGGATGCAGCCACTGAATGCAGTAATCTTCAGGGTACCAAAAGGCCACATACCACAGAGATCTCCTGTCAAAATATGGGAAATTTGCCTTATTTGCTCCATCTGTAATTTGAATTAAGATATTATTTTAACAAGCACTTATTGAGCATTTACTATGTGTGAGTATGTTACACCTATTAACTCCTTTATCCTACATTCAGCCTGTGGGTACACAGGTGGCTATTAGCTTGCTCAAGATCACACCACTGGTTAGTCTCAGAGATGACGTTTAAACCCAAACAGACTGGTTTCAAAGCCTGCCTTCTTAATTCCTGGACCACACTTCCTCCAGAGCTGCTCAGGGAGTGTTTACTATGTGATTATTGACATGAATTAAACTGATTCAGTTCCTTATTCTAAGGATCTAGTGAAAGTAAAAGTGTTAATCACTCAGTCGTGTCCGACTCTGTGATACCATGGACTGTCACCCACCAGGCTCCTCTATCCATGTGATTCTCCAGGCAAGAATGCTGGAGCAGGTTGCCATTCCCTTCTTCAGGGGATCTTCCCAACCAAGGGATCCAAACCAGATGTCCCACATTACAGGCAGATTCTTTACCATCTGAGCCACCAGGGAAGCCCAGAGATCTACTGAGGCATCTCCTTTTTGATGATACTTTATTGGTCATTGGAAGCTGAAGAACTTCTCCCTATAATGGTTTTAAGAGTGGAAATTTGGGGAAAAAACAAAAAGAGTGGAAGTTTGGTTGGGGGATGGGACCCTCAGTAATGCTTCTTGAAGCTTATACAGAAAGAACACTGTTTTGAATCTAGTTTTATGTTCATTTAGGGAGACTTTGCAGGTAGGCTGATGGAAATGAGGGTCGCACTATTGTTGGTGCCCAGGGTCTAGAAGACAGGGTGTCCTTGCAGAGCAAGATGAGGAGGAGGAGGGTTAGGAAATGGAGGACACAGCAGGAAAAGTGCCTGGCAGCCCAGGTCAACCAGTAAGTATAAGAGAGACACAAAAGGAAGAATGAGGACCAGAAACAAATGTCACCTCCTTCAAAACCAAACCTAGGGACTTCCCTGCTGGGCCAATAGTTAGGACTCCAAGGTTCTACTGCTGAGGGCCAGGGTCCAATCCATGGTTGGGGAACTAAGATCCCCCCACAGAAACAAAGAAACAAACCTAGAGACAAAGCCCACTGGGCATGCAAAGCCAGCCGGTTATAGCCTGTTCTAGATTAGTCTGGTTAGACTAAGTAATTAGTTATTCTCTGGTTAGAGAAATAATTAATTACATAGAAAGAGAAATACAGAGTCTGGGATCCATGTTCAACTTTGGAAGGAAAAAAAAAAAACCTACTCCAATGCCAAAATTTAGGGACTAAATTGCCTGTTTGTGCAAGTATCTGAGCCTGGGTTGTGTCCCCTGAGCAGATGCAAGCTCTGCTTTCTTGCACAAACATCAAGCATAATTCTACTGCCAGATAGCATGGTCCCTGGAGCCATGTGATCCATGGCACCCAGGCTAGAATTGTGTAAGCAGAGTCCAGACAAAAATCTGCAAATAGAATTCTTTGTAGATTCTGGGGTCATCTGGTGTCCATGCCAATACTCTCCTTCTGGAAGGACAGGAAGGATAAGGTTGCTTAGCAGTTCCCTTCTCTACCAAATCAGGAAAATGGCTTACTGTCTGTACTATCAGCTTTATGAAATAGATGTGCCAAAAAGCTCAAGAGGGCTCCAGACTGGTTTTGTTTTCCTGATTTAATGATGGCTGTTTTCTCTAAGCCTTTTGCTTATGCTATCCTTCTTTCCAGAAATGCCTTCCCTGCTTTAATCCAGTAATTAGTGTCTGTTATATACTTTAAAACTTGGGTTTTAAGTTTTTTCCAATTAAATGCATGTTAGTTCATTTTTTAATTAATTTTTACTGGAGTATAGTTGATTTACAGTCTTGTGTTAGTTTCTGCTGTACAGCAAAATGAATCTGCTACACATATACACGTGTATGTGTATGTGTGTGGTGTGTGTTAGTCGCTCAGTCGTGTCCAACTCTTTGCGACCCCACTGTCCATGGGGTTTCTCAGGCAAGGATATTGGAGCAGGTTGCCATTTTTCCTCCTCCAGGTGATCTTCCTGATCCAGGAATCAAACCCATGTCTCCTGTGTCTCCTGCATAAGCAGGTAGATTCTTTACCCACTGAACCATTGAGAAAGTCCCAATGTGCCATGAATGCTCTGTAAAGAATATTGTTTATATCTTCTGTGGCCAGAGACTGTCCTTCTCAGAGTTGTTACCAAGTTAAAATGTTTGGTTTGGTTTTTATTTCATTGAGAAACACTAGAAATTTGAAAAACTTTGTGAAATGGCCACCATTTTCAGCTTCTTCAAGTTCAGAGACAAGCCAAATTGAATTTATTTAATTAAACAAATCATTAGTTTTCAAGTGTAAACAGAGATGTTAATATGAAAGTCATAAACTTGCCTGTATTTTTGCCAGCTGTGGCCATTAGTTAAAAGTGGCCTTTAAGTGTATAGTCCATTTCTTTATTAATATATTTACACAAAACTTAATACCTCTAAAGATTTTAATTTCTGTTAAATGTTTAAAGCATGAAATATTCCAGAATACTTTCATCAAGAGAGTTGGTGATTTTTAAGATGCTGTTTTTACTGAGAATCTTTTCCTTTTCTAAGTCTAGGCCACTAGATTTAGCAGTTAGTTGTAAAGACAGGAGTTTCCACAGTTTTCTCATCAATAAAATGAGGATTCCCAAAAAGCTAGTACTCGGTAAATGAAAGTTGTTATTTTTAATATTGTTATAATTAAATCACCATTCTGTTTATTGCGGTTTAGTTGATTTACAACATTATATAAGTTTTAGGTGTACAGAATATTGATTCACAATTCTAAGGGTTATACTCCACTTATAACAACTCCAAGGTTATTATAAAATGTTGGCTATATTCCCCATGTATAATATATCTGTTAGGTAGTTAGAATAGGAAAAAGGAGTCCAGAATGGCAGTGGCTAAAAGACAAGGACGGAGAAGGCAATGGCACCCAACTCCAGTACTCTTGCCTGGAAAATCCCATGGACAGAGGAGCCTGGTGGGCTGCAGTCCATGGGGTCACGAAGAGTCAGACACGACTGAAGTGACTTAGCAAAAGACAAGGAAGGGAAAAGCCCACAAAAATGGAACAAAGGAAGGTCCGAGGACTGGAGTGAGGACCTCAGGTAGAACAAACAGCACTCCTGGCATGCCTCAAGGATGTATTTTCCTTTTATTTTCTAAATAAAACTGAGAAAATAAAACTGAGCTGTAACACTGATCTGTCTGAGACCCGAGAGCTATAACATGGTCTGTCCGAGAGCCTAGAGGTGTAACACGGTCTGTCTGAGAGCTGTGACATGCCGAGGGCTTTAATGTCCGTCACTTCAAATTTTTGTTGAGAGGAAACAGAACCGAGATTACACTCCTCAGACATATCCATGTAGTTTATTTGTTTTATGCATAATAATTTGTACCTCTAAATCTTCTCCCCTCACTCCCCACTGGTAACCACTAGTTTGTTCTGTGAGTTTCTTTCTTTTTATATTCACTAGTTTGTTTCATTTTTTAGACTCAACACTTAGGTGATATCAGACAGTGTTTGTCTTACTTGGTCTGACTTATTCCACTATGCATAATACCGTCCAAGTCCATCCATGCTCATGCAAATGGCAGAATTTCACTCTTTTTTGTGGCAGATCACGATCCCTGCTTACTTTCTCTCCAGTTTATGAGACTGTGTTATATTCAGTTGAGTGGAATTTCACCTCTGAAACACAAAGACTATCTAGATGGAAACACAAATGGTCTCTCATTACGTGCTTGTAGTGGCCATGGCGGTTCTAATTGTTGTTGCTGTTGAATCGCTAAGTCCTGTACAATTCTTTTGTGACTCCATGGACTGTAGCCCACCAGGCTCCTCTGTCAATGGGATTTCCCAGGCAAGAATACTGGAGTGGGTTGTTGTTTTCTTCTCCAGGGAATCTTCCCAACCCAAGGATCGAACCTGTATTTCCTGCACTGGCAGGTGAATTCTTTACCACTGAGCCACCAGAGAGGCCTGGTAGTTTTAGTAGCTTTACTTATAACTGTAGTATCTTTCCTTCCCAATAACCTATGAAGGTTAGTATGTAAGCCTCACTTGACCTAAGAGAGAACAAAGTTTCAGAGCAATTAAGACACCCACCCAGAGTCACAAAGATAGTGTTTTTTTGAATTCTTCCAAATAGTTTTCTTTTTAATTACAGTAGAATGTTAGGAAGTGCGAATAAAAATTAACTTGGGGAAAAAAAAAAACATATAATAACTCAAATTAGGCCAATTCAGTGTTGCCTGGTAGGGAAGATCTGATTTAATTAACAAATTCTAATGGTTTATGAGCAGCATGTCATTTGTTTCTATGTAAACAGCACTCCTACAGGGCTTGTCAGTGCTGAAAACAATTTGTCCTTTAAGTATTTTAAACATTCCCTCTGCAATCTGGTTTGCACTATTCATTTTACACTATTAAGAAAGTGTTTTACCAAGCAAAAATAAGCCAACCCAGCTTGGTCCTGTCAAAATGATAATAAATTCTGAAGTAGTAGAATTTTTATTAGGTTTTTGTATATTTTAATGGATTTCATAATTCATATCAGAGTATTATGCAAAAACTCAAATCAGTTAATACTGCCAAAAAAAATTAGGCTTTTGTATCAGCTTCCCTATTAGCATAGCATCCTTTAAGCTGTCATCCCACCTGGGTACTCACCATCATACCATCAACAGCGGTCCATGTTCTGAGAGTTGGGATGCTAAGCCTCTGGGATTAGCAGACGGGGTGGATAAACAAGATCCTACTGTATAACACAGGGAACTATATTCAATGTCTTATAATAAACTATAATGTAAAAGAGTATATATGTGTATAACTGAGTCCCTTTGCAGTACGGCAGAAATTAAACACAATATTGTAAATCAAATATACTTCAATAAAATTTAAAAATATATACTCTAAGTGTTGGCATTTTATGAACTATACTTCAAAAGCACATATCCACTTTTTGCACACTCAACCAGATGGCCGAGTGAGGAAAAATCACCGTTTTCTAAAACCCAATTACAGCATGCCTCCCAGTTGCCCCAACTGATCCCTGATCCCGATTCCAATCAAGTGTAGCTCCTGTGCAGAAATGTGGGGTGTTGGTTAAGATTGTAGAATCAGAGTCTAAATAATACAGAAGTCACTAAATGGATTGGTTCTCTTCATCAAGTTGAGGAGGCCAGTGTCTACTGCTGTCCTCCCAGAGGACCAGTGTCAGCTCTCTCATGCTGCTTATCAAGAGAAACATGTGCTAAGTAGACCTTTGAAAATATGAAGCTGGTATTTTGTTATAAAGTCCATCTTTTATGTCTTTAAAGTGGGCTATGTATTCTGAAAAAATTTCTCTTTCTCTCTCCTGGTTCATTAAAAAAAATACAGGGAAAAAAAAAAAAGCAAAAGCTCTATGTGAGTTCTTTCAGTGGACACCTTCTCGAGTTGAAGAGGTATAAATAATTTATGCCACTTCCATTATGGTCAACCAGAGTGTTTATTACCTACAGTGTGCACTTGTCAGAGGAGCGTGAGCTCTGAGCTAATGATCCCAGGGTAGAGGTAGAGAAGGTTTCTGTTGCTTTCAGTGAATGCAGATGTGTCCTGACATGTAATTTACCAATACAGATATGGAAATTAACCCAACCGCAGAATATAACTGTGATAGGATTCTTGATATAGCATGTGATGTGGAGCCTTTCCCAGCACTTCTCTCATTGCCCAGCTTGATTAACCATCTGATGTTTCTTTAAGAGCATTTGTGAAGGAATAGGAATTGCCGCTGGCCAGGTTCTCTTAGAGCAGTCTTCTTTAATTAAGTCTCTCTGAAGGGATTCTGTTCGGTTTAATGAAATAGGTGTGAGAAGGAATCAGAACCAGCATTGAATACTTAAGAAACGTGTGTGTCCTGCTGACACTTCAGATCAAAATCTCTAATACTGAACTCATCCTCTCCCCAAACCTCCAGCCTGGCTGAGCTCTCCTACGTGGCCACTCTTGCCTTCACTGCTCTACCCTGGCCAATTTCCTGGCAAAGGCCTTTAGAGTCTCTTCCCAGAATTATTAGAGCCCGCCCTTGGCTCACCTCTGAGGACCACTCATTTCATCTTGCTTTTGGCAGAGTTAGAGCCATAAAACCATCTCAGCTTATGTCACCTCCACTCAGAAATGTGGGAGGCACTGGGCAGAATGGTCATCATCAAAAAATCTACAAACAATAAATTCTGGAAAGGGTGGGAAGAAAAGGGAACCTTCTCACACTGTTGGTGGGAATGTAAATTGATACAGCCGCTATAGAGAACAGTATGGAGTTTCCCTAAAAAACTAAAAATAGAACTACCATATGACCCAGTAATCCCACTCCTGGGCATATATCTGGAAGGGATGAAAACTCTAATTTGAAAAGTTACATGCATCCCAATGTTCATTGCAGCACTATTTACAATAGCCATGACATGGAAGCAACCTAAATATTTGTCCATTACCAGAAGAATGTATAAAGAAGAGATGGTACATATATACAATGCAATATTACTCGATCATAATAACAAATGAAATTGGGTCATTTGTAGTGATGCAGATGGACCTAGAGTCTTTTATACAGAGTGAAGTCAGAAAGAGAAAAATAGTATATATTAATACATATATGTGGAATTTAGAAATACGGTTCACATGAACCTATTTGCAGGGCGGGAATAGGGGTGCAGTCATGGAGAAGGTACATGTGGGCATGGCGGGGGAGGGAGTAGGATGAACTGGGAGAGTACGATTGACATATACACACTGCTATGTGTAAAATAGATAGGTAGTGGGAAGCTACTGAATAGCACAGGGAGCGCAGCCCAGTGCCCTGTGATGACCTAGAGGGGTGGGATGTGGCAGGGGGGAGGCTCAAGAGGGAGGACATATATGTATACATATAGCTTCCCAGGTGGCACAGTGGTAAAGATTCTGCCTGCCAAAGCAGGAGACACAAGAGACCTGGGTTCGATTCCTGGGTCAGGAACATCCCCTGGAGTAGGAAATGGCAACTCATTCCAGTAGTCTTACCTGGAGAATTCCATGGACAGAGGAACCTGGTGAGCTACAGTCCATGGGGTGTCACAAAGAGTCAGACACAACTGAGAAACTAACATTTTGTGTGTGTGTGTGAGTGTGTGTGTGATTCTTCTCAAGCCTCTTTCAGAAGGACTGGAATTCTCCTTTGAATGTCAAGGGCATGTTTTATTGCATAGATTTTGTGAGAAAATATATACCGAGCACCTGTTGTTGTTCAGTCACTAAGTCGTGTCCGACTCTTTGCAGCCCCATAGACTGCAGTATGCCAGGTTTCCCTGTCCTTCACTATCTCCCAGAGTTTGCTCAAATTCATGTCCATTAAGTTGGTGATACTATCTAACCATCTCATCCTCGGCTGCCCCCTTCTCCTTTTACCTTCAATCTTTCCCAGCATCAGGGTCTTTTCCAATTAGTCAGCTCTTCACATCAGGTGGCCAAAGTATTGGAGTTTCAGCTTCAGCATCAGTCCTTCCAATGAATAGTCAGGGTTGATTTCTTTTAGGATTGACTGATTTAATTTCCTTGCAGTCCAAGGAACTCTCAAGAGTCTTCTTCAGTAGCACAATTGGAAAGCATCAAGTACCGATAGCGCAGGGCATGTGCTGTGTACTGTGCTGTGTGTAGTCGCTTAGTCACGCATGGCTCTTTGCAACCCCATGGACTGTAGCCCACCAGGCTCCTCTGTCCATGGGATTTTCCAGGCAAGAATACTGGAATGGGTTGCCATGCCCTTCACCAGGGGATCTTCCCAACACAGGGATTGAACCCATGTCTCCTGCTTTTCACTCACTAAATTAATAACTATTATTTCATATAATAATAAGTAATCATAATGATCTTGATGATTGTGATAATTATCATTATTAAATCCCTTAGAATAGTCCTTGATGTGTAAAAATTGCTTAGAAAATGTTAGTCTTCTCCCCTCTTTAAGTTGCTTATGTTATTTAAATTATTTATAAAAAATTCCCCAAGTTATAAAAGGCTTTCCTTCTTAAAAGCTGTTGACATCATAGTTAACAACACACTAGACTCCTTTTACGCTTCTGTGTGGAATACTTGTCTTCTTGCTCTTCAGCTCTGACTTATCCTCGGGTCTCCTCTGAAGTGACCTCCTTATCGAGCAGTACCTGATGGCTGCACAGGGCCTTCACTGTGGTGTGAGGGCTCTTCACGGGGCGTGCAGCTTTTCTCTAGTTGTGGCACAGGGGCTTCTCTTGCTGCAGCACAATGGCTTAGTAGTTGCCGCCTGTGAGCCTAGTTGCCCCAGGGCACGTGCAATCTTAGTTCTCCCACCAGGGAAGGAACCAGTGTCCCCTGCATTGGAAGGCAGATCCTTAACCACTCGACCACCAGGGAAGTCCCCCTAATCACCCTTTGTAGCCTTCTTCCCCCTCCCGTCTTCTCTAACTTTACTTTGTCCCCATTTCCTAATAGTGCTCAACTTGTTTGTTTGTAAGTTTGTATGTTATCATCTTCCCTCACCCTATACTGTCATATCCATGAAGGCAGGGGTCATGATGTTTTGTTTATCATCAGATCTTTAGCTCCTGGCACAAGACCTGTCCCATTGTGTCACTCAATAAACATTGGTTCAATTAATGATCAGTTTCGACCAGAACCAGATTTACAGAATTGACATTTACATTCAGATGGTGAAAATGAGGACTGCCAAGAGTGGTCAGTAATGGAAAAGGCCAACAAATTAAATCTGAGTGTGTTGAGCATTATGACTTAAAAAAAAAAAAAAATTCTCATTGTGAAACTTGTACCACGTGGCTCCTAGAATACATTCACATCTCTCTTCTCATGCGTGACTTGACAAGCCATCATTACCACATCCATTAATGACCAAGAGCATTCTACTGGCAAACAAAATTATCATCCAATCCAAGCACTGAAGAGCTCCACGTTCAGTAGACTGTCCTGTAAAAAAAACTCAAAAGAGCCAAGCTTCAAAGATGGGAAGTTCACCTTTAAGTGTATTTGCACAGACTTATTTCTACTTCAATTTCATTACCCAGTTTCAGTTTCTACTGAACACTATGGCATATCAAGTGCTGTATAGCCATACACAGGATCCTGAAGTTATCACATTTTCCAGATCAGAGTTACTTGCCTTGGAGAGTTAAAAGCTTGAAAGGAAGACTCAGAATATTCTGATCATTACAGTTGCTCTGTTTGAGCACATTTCACACAGAATAAGTTATTTGGAATATACTTTTATCCAGATAACATTCTTGAACTTCTCAGGATCCATTTGCAGGGACATTCAGAGAGGAAAGTATATTTCCTACCAGCAACCATGACTGCCTCTACTGACACCTTCCACTCTATGAATTATTATTTAAAAGAGAAGCAAAATTCTCATCTCTATTATTTTTTAATGGTTTAAAGCAGGTGGGAAAGTATTATTTTTTAAGGGTGGGGTTCCCAATTAAATCAATTGCAGGCTTTGAAATTGATCCAGGTCAGGTGTCCTCTTCTTAACCCCACACTGTATGCTTGGTGCATTTTTCTGTGCTCTCATCACCTCCTCCCTATACCTGCATTGCACACTCTCACAAAAGATGTATTCCTTGTGGATGAATACTCTGTTTTTCAGCTCTGAATTCCAAGGAATTTATACATCCCAGACTATGTCTGGCACCCTGACTAGCATAGAGTAAGAGCTTACTAAATAGTGATGAATGAATGAATGAGTAGAAGAATGAATGCGTTAGTCCATGACTTGGAGATCTTTCAATCAATTGTTCACCAGTTTATAAGCTTCTTCATTATCCTCTATTTTTTAGATGTCATTTTATCTACACAATAACACCTGATGAATCTACCACTGAATACCATGTTGTGCAGCGTATGGCTTCATATGAGATGCCAGGTAGCTCCAGATATGAATGTTTACTCAGTTTATAGAAAACTGTTCTTAGCTTTGTTCTGGGTGGTAAGTACTTGGTGAGCAGGTCTTAAAGCTGTTCAGTTCAGTTCAGTCACTCAATCGTGTCTGACTCTTTGCGACCCCATGAACCGCAGCATGCCAGGCCTCCCTGTCCATCACCAACTCCCAGAGTTTACCCAAACTCATGTCCATTGAGTCGGTGATGCCATCTAACCATCTCATCCTCTGTCGTGCCCTTATCCTCCTTTCCCAACATCAGGGTCTTTTCAAATGAGTTAGGTCTTCGCATCAGATGGCCAAAATATTGGAGTTTCAGCTTAAACATCAGTCCTTCCAGTGAACACCCAGGACTGATCTCCTTTAGGATGGACTGGTTGGATCTCCTTGCAGTCCAAGGGACTCTCAAGAGTCTTCTCCAACACCCAGTTCTAAAGCATCAATTCTTCTGTGCTCAGCTTTCTTTATAGTCCAACTCTCACATCCATACATGACTACTGGAAAAACCGTAGCCTTGACTAGACGGACCTTTGTTGGCAAAGTAATATCTCTGCTTTTTAATATGCTGTCTAGGTTGATCATAACTTTCCTTCCAAGGAGCAAGCGTCTTTTAATTTCATGGCTGCAATCACCATCTGCAGTGATTTTGGAGCCCAGAAAAATAAAGTCTGACAGTTTCCCCATCTATTTGCCATGAAGTGATGGGACCAGATGCCATGATCCTCGTTTTCTGAATGTTGAGCTTTAAGCCAACTTTTTCACTCTCCTCTTTCATTTTCATCAAGAGGCTCTTTAGTTCTTCACTTTCTGCCATAAGGCCACAGAATTTCTTCCTGATAATAAATAATGGCTCTTATTTAAACTTAAATTAGTCAAGTGAGTCTGTTATCTAAAAAGAGATATTTAGGGACTTCCCTGGTGGTCCAGTGGTTAGGACTCCATGCTTTCAGTGCCAGGAACATGGGTTTGCTATGTGACTGGCAAACTAAGATCCCACATGCTGCCAAAAAGGCCACATTTCTCATGAATCTAACTACTGAGGTGGGACACTTTTTTTTGTTTTTCTTGTTGGGGTTTCAGTAAGGTGAATTCAATAAATCCACTGACATTAAAAGTAAGATATCAGCCCTCAATAGGTACGGTGTGCCTTAAACACACCATCCATCGGGTGACAGCATTCCCTTTTCAGAGCCTCTTTTTGTGTTTTGTCAGGTGAAGGTGATATCACCACTGTTAATTTCTAGATTGGAGCAGAGGAGCAGTGGGCCCTAGCTCTAGGTATAGTCCAACATTACTTGGCTGGTACCTTCTTTCCATCTTTTACATCATAAGGGTGACATCAGGATTCACAGGCAAGATTCTGTCCAGTCCTTTTAAATGAACATGGCAGATGTCCACATCATTAATCAATGAAATAGTAATCTACAAGCAAATGGAGGTTGGTTTTGGTTTTATTCTCATTTTTCAGTTTAATTATTACATATTCAGGTTTCCCAGTTCTAATAAGAACCCTGTTATTAAGAGACTTATTGGTCTTCCCTGGTGGCTCAGTTGGTAAAGAATCTGCATGCAATACAGGAGACCCAGATTCCATCCCTGGGTCAGGAAGGTCCTCTGAAAGAGAGAATAGTAACCCACTCCAGTATTCTTGCCTGGAGAATTCCACCGACAGAGGAGCCTGGTGGGCTACAGTCCATGGGGTTGCAAAGAGTCAGACACGACTGAACAACTGACACTTTCACTCCTCACCAAGTCTTAGTTATGGCACTCAGGATCTTTAGTTACAGCATGTGGGATCTATCTAGATCCCTGACCACGGATCAAACCCAGGCCCCCAGCACTGGGGAGTATGGAGCCTTAACCACTGGACCACCAGGGATGTGCCAGGGCTATATTTTGACTTTCATGGGCCCT
>NW_011494813.1:1627039-1627375 GCF_000754665.1 Bison bison bison | reverse complement strand
ACTGGGTCTTTATTGCTGTGCACAGGCTTTCTCCAGTTTCATCGATTGGTGGCTACTCTCTTAAGGTGCGCAGGCTTCTCACTGCAGTGGCTTCTCTTGTTGCAGAGCACAGGGCTCTAGGCACATGGGCTCAGTAGTTGTGGCACACGGGCTTAGTTGCTCCAAGGCATGTGAAATCTTCCCGGACAAGGGATCAAACCTGTGTCCCCTGCATTGGTTGGAATATTCTTTACCACTGGACCACCAGGGAAGTCCATGACTTTCAGTGAATTTAAAATGAAAACATTGGACGTTCCCTGGTGGTCCAGTGGTTAGGACCTGGCGCTTTCACTGCTG
>NW_011494813.1:1619555-1626939 GCF_000754665.1 Bison bison bison | reverse complement strand
TGGCTGTCCAGTAGTTAGGACTTGGAGCTGTCACTGCTGTGTAACTGGGTTCAGTCCCTAGTCAGGGACCTAAGATCCTGCAGCCACGTGGTATGGCCAAAAAAAAACATTTAGGGGGTCTCTAGCTGCAGTCCATGGGGTCGCAAAGAGTTGGACACGACTGAGTGGCTGAACTGAACTGAGAAATGTCATAGTCCTGGGCACAGTGGGCACTGTGCCTGGAGGACAAGGCAACCGAGTCCAGGAGAACATGTTGTTCAGTCAGGAAGTCATGTCCAACTCTTTGCTACCCCATGGACTGCAGCACGCCAGGCTTCCCTGTCCATCAGTATCTCCCAGAGTTTGCTCAAACTCATATACATTGCATTGATGATACCATCCAACCATCTCATCCTCTGTCGTCCCCTTCTCCTCCTGCCCTCCATCTTTCCCAGCATCAGGATCTTGAATTTGGCCTTTATTCATACTATCTTTTCTCTAAAGAAAACAAGGTAAGACAGAATGGGAAAGTGTAAGGTGATAGCTTGTGTCATTTCTTCCACCCCTAAGCTGCATGATTTTCTGAAAATTAATTTTCCTGAGTCTCAGCTTCCTCATAAACTGCAATTATGAGGATTTAAAGGAGACATATACAACATACTTTGCCTACCACCTGTTTTAAACCGCTAAGTAAATGTAGCTATTAATAGTGTGTGATACTATATCAGCAAGTGGGATATAGGAAAACACATCCATGGAGTCCAAAGAGGTAGCTTCTAGTTCTGGTTTTGTTTTGTTTTTTAATGCATTGGCTGTGCGACCTTGAGCCAAACACTTAACCTTTCTGAGTCTTAGTTTCATCATCTGTAATCATATCCTCCCAGCCAACCTCACCAGATTGCTGAAAGAACAAATAAGATAATGGATGTAGAAGCATGTTTATCATAGTTAACAGCATTACATACAGTAATTATTGTTATTACCAAAGAAGCTGAAAATTATGTAGAGGGAAGTGGCCAGTGTCTGGCACGCAAAAACTATTTGGTAGCTGTTTCTTGAATGAATGCCTCACAACGCTTTCAACATTCCACTGACTTCTCCACCGGTGTACTTAATGGTGAAAAGCATTGCAAAGGCAGCTCAAGACAAAATAACGAATACTTTATATGAGGAGATTGTAACTAATAGTCCTGAAATATAACTTTCACCAATATGTAAGTATCTTAGATTGAAGGCTTCTGGTATGTACACATTCCTTGTATTTTTATATCTTCCACATTTTCTATCCCAGTGTTTGTATACGATAGACAGTCAGCAAATGCTTAAAAATTGAATTGAACTTAGCCAATCACTTGCTCTTATAGCCAATCTTAATCTCTATTCATGCTGAAATACTCTTAATTCCATTCTTCCCCCACAAAGTTCTTCTTTTCCTCTTTGTGTAAGACTCTCAAATTAAGGGCTTTCAATAAATATTACTTGAATGAGTAAATTAATGAATGTTTCCCAATTATTTTATTTTAAATATCTATTGTTAACCATACAGCTAGCAGATGTTGAGAAAATGATACTTTTGTATCATGAGAGATACAATGTTGTTGTTCAATCACTAAATCTTGTCTGACTCTTTACCACCCCCTGGACTGTAGCCCACCAGTCTCCTCTGTCCATGGGACTTCCCAGGCAAGCATACTGGAGTGGGTTGCCATTTTCTTCCCTAGAGGATCTTCGCAACCCAGGGATCAAACCCTGTCTCCTACATTGGCAGGCAGATTCTCTACCACTTAGCCACCAAGAAGCCCAACCAGGGAGATACAATAGAATAGTTGAAATTTATATGGTATCTTAATCAAATCAGACTTGAGAATTCCTCTCATGATTCTTGGATTGACTGAATCATCATACAGGTCCACTGGACCTTGGAGAAGAATCAGGACCAAATATTGGAGTTTCTCAGTGATGGAACCAGTCCTGCATGCTCTTCTCCCAGCTTTGGAGAATGGCCCTTCAGTGTTCAAAAACAACGTGCTCAAGTGTAAAGAATGCTCACGTCGGCTTGTCAGTATCACACAGCCTGTTGAATCTTTGAAGCTGTGACCACTTGCCTGTTACAGGAGAGAGTCTTTGGAGAATTAGTAGTTGGTGCATTTTGTGAAAATTGCTCCTTTGACAGCATCTGAGAATAAATTGGCATCTCTGCCGTGCAGCTGTGATGATAATTGACTGACATTCTCAGCAGAAAGGACACTGACCATCTTTCTCCAGCAAATAGCTCTGTCAGAAAGCCCCCATTCCAAACACTGCCCCCCCTCATCAGCCTTTCAAAGGTAGATCTCTTTCACTGGCTTTCTTTGATGTACATCATTTACAGTTTTATCCTTTCCTCCATCAGTGCTAATGTGGTGTGGTTATCGAGTGTGTGGCGGGAGAGTCCCTTGATTGGTATTTGGATGTTAATCAGCTTTCATTTGGGGGAAAAAAAAAACTGAATGCAAGTCTTTCGATTTCACTTATAATTTGTGGAGGTTTCTGACTCTTATTTCTGCCCTGAAAATGACTGTCACTTGTAAATTGTCCTGAGTGGTATATAATAGTTAATCATAGCAAGACATTCTACATGGAACAGAATAGCTTTTCAAAGCAGAAACTTTTATCTTGCCATGAAAAATATAATGTAGAGTCAAAATGTGGTCTTCAACTTGGATCTAACCTTATCTTATTCACATAAAGCAATTCAACTATCAAGGAGAAAAGGATGTCTTGGCATAGAATCTTCAAAAATATGCAAAAGGGTTAGCTTAGCACTGACCACAGCTTTTACTTTTCTACACGTGGGCCAGCTCTCTTCTGCATCTTTTTAAAGGGTCATGTCTCCTCCACATATAGACTGTGTCTGCATGTCCTTTTCGAATTCCCAGCACCTCCCCAGATACATGGTAGGAGCTCAGTAAGAGTTCTTTGGCTGAGTGGATCACATAAGCTCAGCTGTGTGTCCTGAACTGGCTAATACCCATACTTGGCTTAACACAGATCAAGTTTTATCCTCTTCCTAGAGCCCTCCAGTTACTTCCACATCCTACCATGCCACTCGAGGGGCTCAGTAACAACCTTTATCTTCGAAACCCTCATTCATTAAAATCCTCACTTGAAAATGATCCAGAATGGCCAGCACTCCAGTGTAGACATTTCCTCTCCCTCCATAGGTGGGCGAGCCATACGCCGTGCAGATTGGGGCTGCTTCATTTATTTGTGACCAAGAGACACAAATACAAGGGACTACCACCCTGGAGCAGGTTGCCATTTCCTTCTCCAGGGGATCTTCCCAACCCAGGAATTGAACCTGGGTCTCCTTCATTATAGGCAGATTCTTTACCATCTGAGCCACCAGGGAAGCCTGTACCACCAAGAAAGTCTCCTGAAACTCCTGTTTTCTGATAGATAATACATTGCCTGCAGTTTTGACCAATTTGGTATTCCATGAGCTAGAACTAGTGCATATAGCCTTTTCCTTATTTCCAGAAGAAGCATCAGTGGGCAAGTGTGGACTGGCCTGCGCGTGTTCAGTCATATCTTCAATTTACAAATGAATTCAGGTTATTTGCTCTTTTGTCTGTTAAACATTGTCTTTAATTTTTTTCCCCCTTAGTTTGTGTAATTTGCATAATTCTCATTTTTTTAAAAAAAATATTCAGCACGGCCCCAAATTATTTAGGTAATGTGACTTGGCCCAGAGTGAGCAAGACTAGTTGGAGACATTGCACAGTTGTTGAAGATGTCTTCAAATGAAGCACAAGGCTCCATTCTGTTCCAACCACTGATGAACAGAAGTTCAGCCTGTCTGAGGTGGCCCTGAGTGAAACTCCCCCACTGGGACATCCTGATAGACTATTGGCAAGTACAGGTTCCACCCAAGTCTGTATCTAAAGCTTCTCCCCTCCCACCATGCCTGAATTGCAGGCAAGGCCAGCCTTGGGAGTGCACCCCAGCCCCGACCCATCAAAAGTTTATCATCTCAGGATTTCCCTGGTGCTGCAGTGGATAAGAACCCACCTGCCAATGCAGGGGACATGGGTTCAATTCCTGGTCCAGGAAGATGCCTCTAGCCTCAGAGCAACTAAGCCCATGTGCCACAACTACTGAAGCCCGAGCATCCTAGAGTCTGTGTTTCACAGGAGAGGCCACCAGTGAGAAGCCCGCACACTGCAACTAGGGTAAGGCCGCGTGCGGCAGTGACGATCCAGCAGAGCCAAAAGTAAATAAGTACATAGACTGTCAGCTCAAACATGGCAAGGTGGATGCCTAGACCTGGAGGAAGAAAGTTGTTCAGAGGTAGAGCCATGACAGGGCTTCCTCGTGGCTCAGATGGTAAAGAATCCACCTGCAATGCAGGAGACCCAGGTTTGATCCCTGGGTCAGGGAGATCCCCTGGAGAAGGGAATGGCTACCCACTCTAGGAGATGGTGAAGGATGGGGAAGCCTGGCATGCTGCAGTCCATGGGGTTGCAAAGAATCGGACACGACTGAGCGACTGAACAGCAACAACAGCCCACTCCAGTACTCTTACCTGGGAAATCCCACAGACAGAAGAGCCTGGTGGACTATAGCACATAGGGTTGAAAAGAGTTGGTCACAACTAACCAACTAAACAACAGAGCCACAACAAGACTAGCCGAGCAGGTGAAATGTTTACATCGTGGATGAGGCTCTTATTCAGCTTCTAGAACCAAACAGCATCTGTCGCGGTAGTTTGGGGCCCAAAGACCCTCATCACCTCCGAATCAGATATAGGAGGGGGCAGGCCTGACAGGGACACCATCTGTGTGCCAGGGCCTTGGGCCAAAAGGCCTGGCACCGTGGGCCTCATTCCACTCCACTCAGTCTGCAATGAGGCAAAATTTTGGAACAGATGAGCAGAATTTTCCTCCTGTCTCTCACTTACCCAACCCATCACAACCTCCCAGCAAACACACAGCTGGTGCTTTCGTGAGCCCATGGAGCTTCTTTCTAGGGAGAACCTCTGATCTTAGGCTCACCTCCTCCCTAGCTGCCCCTTCAGAAAACAATGTAGATGGCACTGCAGTTTTCCGCAGAGGAACACGCGGCTCCTCCTGGGCCCTTGCTGCATCATCAACCACAACCCAGCTAGGGACCTCCTGCCACAAGGCTCAGATGACAGATTATCTTCCCAGGCAAGGATAAGAGAGGCCCATCCTCCGAGGGGGAAAGAAAACAAAAAACAAAACGGATGCTGCGTCTTCTGCCTCCCATCCACCCCCTCTTAGCTCTGACTCTTGCTCCTCAAAGTTCACCCAATGGACCAGGAACATCAGCATCACCTGGAGGCTTCATAGTTCTGCAGCATCTCAGACCCACCCACCCATGCACACAGAATCAGAATCTGTACTTTTAACAAGATCCCCAAATGATTTCCATGCACAGTCAAATCCAAGAAGCCCCATTCTGAGTCTTCTGTTCATGATCAGATGTGTGATTATTTTATATTAGCTTCAAATGGAAAGAAATCTCTGCTTCTTTCAAATCTCAGAAGGAAAAATAATGAAGACACTCAAACATCTGTAGACTGACAATCACAACTGCACCGAAGTTGATTGTCGGGATTTCCCTGCTGGTCCAGTGGTTAAGATTCCGAGTTTCCAATGCAGGGGGCTGGGTTTGATCCCTGCTATGGGAACTAAGATCCCACATGCCATGCGCCTCAGCCAAAAACAAAAAATTGAAATTAATTGTTAACATTAGCAGTATTATGCAGAACTCCGGTTACCTCTGCTCTGCCCCCAGCTCAGAGAGGTTCTGAGAAAAAAATCCCGTGTTTGTTAAGCACAAGCACCCAGAAGATGGAGTGGAACATTTTCTCTGACCCCAGTCCACCCTCCGAGCGAGGGGAGGCACTGGTCTTTACCTCCACCTTCTGCTGCATCCGAAGAAGAGCCAATGAAAACCACTTGGAGCTTCCCTGTCACTCAAAGGCCATTAATTTTTTACAAGATGAAAAGTACTTTTTCCAAAAATAAAACCCAGAGTTATCATTTCAGTAGGCTGGGGAAATGTACATTCCTTTTTATAGCTGCAAATGAGAGCAGTTCCATAACAATTCTGAATTTCTTCTTCTAATGCTGCAGCAGTATTCTCTTCTTAAAAGAAAACAAAAAAAAAATGTAGTAAGGCACTCCGGTGTCCTTTAGAACCTGAGCCACACATGTGCCCAACAGCGCCCTCGTCAGTTTCCTCCACAGCAGGCGATGATTTCGCCCATGTACCTGTCACCTTTATCTCTCTGGCCCTCGGGTTCTCCGTTTTCAATAAGCTGTTATAAAAGTTCACATGCCTTCAGGGGTCCCCCATGGAATGAAAGTGAGTGAGGGGATGAGGAGGGACTTATTGCCAAGGGAGAACTTGGGTCATCTCTAGGTGACCATCCCAACTCATTTCATGGTCCTGTTTGGATTACCCAAAGCTGACTCGGCCCATCTTAACTGTATCAGTTCTCAAGGACCAAGTGTGCGTGGATGCTTGTGTGCATGTGTTCATCACTGCCCTGCACTCAGGGGTCCTCTGCCACAGGGGGCAGTAATGAGCAGGACCCAGTGCATTCTCTGGATTCCAAACAAGATGGTCTGCTGGCAGAGAGCCCCAGGGAGCAGCTTGTTTATGTTTTGTTGTTGTTGTCTTGTCCTACACAGTATTTTAAGAAATGTGCGAATTACTTGGAACATTTCATTGTTGTTCAGTTATGTCTGACTCTTTGCAACCCCATCGACTGCAGCACGCCAGGCTTCCCTGTCCTAGATTTCCTTTAGGATTGACTGGTTTGATCTTGGAATATTTAAAAATCAGGAAATGTCACTTTTTTAAAATCCGTATTTCTGGCTTCCTTTGAATTGGCGAATCTGAAGACACCCTCATTTCCTGTGGCAGCAGTCAGCTAAATTTGTAACCACAGCCTTTAGACACTGTCTCTGCTCCCCACCATCCCCCCTACTCCCCACAGTCTTCCTCTTCCCCAGGCCTCTCTCCTGATTCATTCCTGGTTATGACTCACCTGGGCCTGGAAGGCATTCCCATCTCCAACCACTTTTTACAGCCTGATGTGAAACTGGGTTCCCTATCAGGGCTGGTATGTGAGAGCCTGAGAAGATGGCTGAGAACATGGTCCACTTGATTTGGAACCAAAGTATTGGAGTTTCAGCTTCTGTATCAGTCCTTCCAATGAATATTCAAGACTGATTTCCTTTAGGATTGACTGGTTTGATCTCCCTGCACTCCAAGAGACTCTCAAGAGTCTTCTCCAGCACCACAGTTCAAAAGCATCAATTCTTCAGCTCTCGGCTTTCTTTATAGTCCAACTCTCACATCCATACATGACTATTGGGAAAACCATAGCTTT